>NW_022147488.1:1060690-1269509 GCF_002938485.1 Sitophilus oryzae
CTCAATTTGTGCTTCGTTCAGTTACGTATTGCTGGAATTCATGATAAATTTAGAATTATATTCGGGCTGTTTACATTAAAAAAAACTGAAGAACGCCGACTGAGATAACGGCACGGCAGCGGCAGCGGCGGCGGCGGAGCCTTCTGCCAATGCCGTTTTTGAGTCTTTATTTTTTATTCAATAATATTTTTTTTAATACAATTTTTTGTATATCTATAAAAATTTTAAATAGAGTAACAGCGCTTTCAGCTTTCCGATGGAGCGGACCGTACGTGCGGAGAGTCCGCGCGGATGTTTTCAAGATAGCTCATCCGGACTGAGCATACGCGCCCAAGTGAAATTGTTCATATAAGCTCATGGTACTTGCTCGAAGTCGCGGATGCTCCGTTCCATTTGAAAGCGCTGTAAGATAAGACCTAATTCGACTTTTTTGTTAAAAAATTAGAAATTTAAGTAATTAAGATTGCAGAAATTATTAATTTAAATCTACATTTAAATGCCAATAACTAACATATATTGTAAATAATATAGTATCTGCATTTCTTCATTTCTAAGTTATATTAATTAAATTTTTAAGCCTTCGCTTAAATAATGTGCTTTCTGAACAAGGGTTTTTTTTTTTAAAATTTTTTTTTTTTTTTTTTAATTATTTCTATGGCTGGGAACTTTAGTATTTCATATTTGCCATAAATTAATTTTCTTAGTAGTCTGGATAGTTCAAATTTCTGGATTTTTCTATATCGAATCGTTCCTTTTTTTGTCGATTCCCTTTATTTATGAGAGTATCGTAAGGAACTTCTGAGAGCATGACCACCTTTTTCAACAAACTCGGTTTGCCTCTCTTATCTTCTATGCATCCTATATGTAAAGAAGCTTGTTTTACATCTTTAATTCCGTTCAGCAGAAATAGCGCAATAATTTACGTTTGAGCCATTAATAACTCGACGAAAAGTTCATTACGTTTATTCATTTTTCATAAAATTTCATGTTTTTTATAAAAGAAATCACTAATAAATCTTTATATATGAGATTTACCTACTTTGGCTAACTTAACTATACTATTTTAGAGAGGCAGAATTGCATCTTTTTTGTTAGGATGCATTATTAACATTATTACAAATAAAGGAAAGACTATTTATTTTTATATAAAAGAAATGAGATGTGGAATCGAGCCCCTTGGACTCCGGGCAATTGTTCCGCAGACCCATATACGCCACTGGTTAAATGGACGCCCCAATCCTTTTGATGGTTCGCCAAAGGCTCCGGAAAAAACGGAGACAACGCCGTCCAGCTGGGCATAGGCTCGGCTCGAAGCTCAGACCCCGTCCCAATATGACGAGTCAACCTCAAATCCGCTTGAGGTTGACTCGTCTCAGTATCTCTCGCTCTCGTCTCGACATATTTATACGCAGCTTTATTCGTGAAGATAGAAGGGTGCGGTTTGCATAAGCCTGTGCCAATTTTTTGTCAAACGGAAGATGCTGTCAACAAAATTTTCATAGCTCCCTTCGTTTCTTAGACAGGGTCTTTTCGAAAATTTTGCAATTCGGGACATCCCCCGTATCTGCGTTATTATGGATGATATCGAGAAGGTGAAAGCTGATTCTTGTAGAACTTTTTACGTAGAATACAGTGGCGTAGTTTGTTTTTATACGGAAAAAATATTTTTGAAAATATGAACTAAAGTTATGTTTTGTTTAAACGGAACACCCTGTATATTTATAAATCATATGATCCGCGTTGCTATGAGAGCTTCTCAAAATATATCACTCTATATTTATTTTCACTATTTACTGCAATATTTAAATATCTCATTTTCCTATTAGTAGGCCGTGATAAATAACAAAAAATCAAAATGGTATTTACTAAAATAGTCATACACATTAAAATTTTATTTGGAATTGATATATTTTACTTTTGAACTGTTACCACTGAATCTCTGAATATATTTTTCTTTTTTTTATAAGGCATGCGTTTGCAAATATCTAAAAGCTTGCATTATTAAAGCATTTTCCAGGTGTTCGACATTGTATTAGTTGCCACGATATATTTCATATTTCAAAAATCTCTAAAATTAGAAATCGAGAACGGACAAATCCGGGAATCACGGAGGCCATCATATGGGTCCATTGGTTCCAATTCATTAATTTGAGAAATAATAATTTAACAAAATTGTAATATTTTCGTTGTAAGTTTAGTTGTGAGGGGGAACCCCATATTGCTGAAAGTATGTTTTACGTAAATTAGCTAAAGGAATATTTAAAAGTTCCGGTACGATAGTTTCCAAGATTAACAAATTGCGGTAGAGAGTTAATCTTTCCTAATATGCCGGGTGCGTCTCAAAAGTGGCTCACCCCTATAACTTTTTAATTTTTTCAGATAAAAAAGCGAGATTTGGTATGTTAGTATATGACATAAATTGGGATTAATTGACGTATTCAATTGTTTTCGGTCACTTCCTGTTTCACCGGAAATGACTACAACTTTTGATTTTTAAATGGCACCCTCGGTATTTTTTACTTTATTCGATAGAAAATAACACTCTGAATAGAATGACATATCACATGTCAACTTTTGACATTTTCATACGGTTTATTTGAAGTATCACTTGCGGTTCGTAACGAAAATTTAACTTGAAATACCAAGTGTGTGGTATCAATTATTAGTAAAAAAATGCTTTTTTTCAAATAACTGTGAGCCACCCGTTCCATTTGAAAAAACTGAGTTATATATGATTAAAAATACGATTTGAGCATTTTTTAACTGGCCAGACAAGACACTAAAGCATTAGACGATCAAATCTATTTTTTCCCGGCTCATGATTAAAAGTGAGTGTTTTTAGCATAGCCATGGCACTCTAGATTGAGATTTAAAATGCGATTTTTGGCGAGAATGTCAAAGTTGACATAATATGATTCATATGATACGTCATTGTATTCAGAATACCATTTTCTATCGAATAAAAGTAAAATAATAAAAAAAAAAAATTTTAAAAATCAAAAGTAGTAGTCATTTCCGGTGAAACAGGAAGTGACCAAAAACAATTGAATACGTCAATCAATCCCAATTTATGTCATATACTAACATACCAAATCTCGTTTTTTTATCTGAAAAAATAAAAAAGTTATAGGGGGTGAGCCACTTTTGAGACGCACCCGGTATAAAGATTTTACTAATGGCTCCTAAAATAAAAGAAGAGATAGATAGCAGTATATATACTTTTAATAATTCTTTAGTTTTTTATTACCAATCATGGCCTACTAATAAATATGATCTTTTAATATATTTTTTTTAAATATTGCGTAAATAGTGAAAATAAATATAGAGTGATATATAGTTTTGAGAAGCTTATGGCAAGTCAGATTATATAATTTATAAATATACAGGGTGTTCTATTTAAGAAAACATCACTTTAATTCATATCTTAAAAAATATTATTTTTGTAGAATTACAGACTACGCCACTGTATTCTACGTAAAAAGTTCTACACTAAACAGTTTTCACCGTCTCGATATCTTCCGTTTGACAAAAAAGTGGCACAGGTTTGTGCAAACCGCACCCTTCTATCTTCATGAACAACGGAGATACCGTATGATTTCAACTAAAGTGGGATACCCTGTACAAAAAAGCTACGGTTTTTTTTATCGAGGCCTTTGAAAATATAACTTAAACAATTCGATTTAATTAATTTCGCTTTTAATTCGAATATCAAAGACACCAATGCAATGTAGTTGTTAAGACCTATAAAATAGTGTTTATGATATATCTAATGTCTGTCTTTGAAAAGTCATATTATTATTGCCTGTTGCAGAGATGGTTTTAAGTCCAAAAGTTGATAACTACTATGATCAATTAAAGCAACAATAGGCGATACTTCAGAATTGAAAACCATCTGTACTAGAGTAAACGCCACTAAACAATAACAATATGACTTTTCAATGACAGTGACATTACAAAAACAATAAGCACTATTTTATAAGTGTGTTGATGAGGACCCAAAAGCAAATGCTCTCGTATATCGTATATCGCGAATGTCTCCAATAAAAATAAAGTTGTTGATATGAATCAAAAAACAAATTATCGACAAAAGATGCACCTAGGTGATACAATGATTTTTTAATACCTTGCTTTGTTAATATACTCCACAGGGTGTTTCAAACTTTTACCAAAATATTAATATTTTGTTTTCCTCCGTATAATTGAGAGATGGCAACTTTGAGTTTTAATTTAGAAACAGATATTAAATAGTCAAATAATTTAGCTACAAACTGCTTAAAAATCATCAAAATCGACGACCTAGAACACAATAATACACAGGGTGTCCCAAAAATAAGTGCAAATATTTTAACTGGTAATATATTTCGGTCTCAGAAACATGCCCAAGTTAAAAAACATAATTTCTTGATAATATGGCAACATAGGTAGTAGCTTAAATTTATATGAAAGAAAATCCAGAAAAGATCCAGTGGTTCTCAAAATTTTAGGAAAATATGATTTTTTTTGGAAATTTTCAAAGTAAAATAACTCGGTGATTTTGGACTTATTTGAAAAACGGTAAAGAGAAAAAATGTTTCTTTTGACCAGATCTGCCACCCCTTAAAATATTTGCACTTATTTCTGGGACACCCTGTATAAAACTTTAAAATACATGAAAATTTCAACGTGCTCGTTTTTCGTGCCTGTGAGTGTATTAATGTTGTTCTGCAGGAACTTTATCAGTATCTATATTATTGTTTGTAAAATCCTTAAGTGACTGACTCACTGATTAATCACGATCCTGCTCAAACCACTCGAAATTCCAGTTCCAAGGGGGTGAAACCAATATGTGACTCAAATATTGGTTGATTCTAGGGTGTAGAGGTTCGATAAGAAAGAGATTTTTTCGAAATTCCAGTTCCAAGGGAGGTGAAACCAATATGTGACTCAAATATTACAATATTTTTTATTTAAAAACGGTCAAGTTTCCAAAAAACAGCTTAAACACGTATATTTTATTTTGTTTTTTTTACATATTTTGAAGATTTTTTAAAAATGTATACAGGGTGTTTCGAAAAATCTGCTCATTGATTAATCACGATCCTGTTTAAAAGCGCTTGACGTAAAAAAAGCTGATTTTTGGAAACCGGATTGACTTTAGGGTAGAGAGGTTCGATAAGGAGGGATTTTCGAAACTCTCGAATTCTAAGGAGGGTAAAACCACCCCTTTCAATATTAGAATATTTTTATTTAAAACCGGTGAGGTTTTTTCGGAAAAGCTCTTAAACACGTATATATTTTATTTTGTTGTTTTACATATTTTACTATTTTTTAAAAATTTATACAGGGTGTTTCATAAAATATGACCATTGAGTAATCACCATTCTGCTTAAACTGCTTGACGTTTAAAGCTGATTTTTGGTAAACGGATTGACTGTGGGGTCTAGAGGGTCGATAAGGAGGGGTTTCTCGAATCTCAAATTCCAAGAGGGTGGAAACGCCCCTCAAATATTACAATAGTTTTTATTTAAAAACCGGTTAGTCTTTCGGGAAAACGCTTGGACACGCATAATTTATTTTGTTTTTTTTATATTATGAAATGTTTTAAAAAACCATACAGTGTGTTCCAAAAAGTTGGGTAATTGATGAACCACGATTCTGCTTAAACTGCTTGACGTAAAAAACTTATTTTTGGCAAACGGATTTTTCGAAAGTCAAATTACAACGAGATGAAACTACCGATATTACCAAGTTATATAATAATATCGCCATATTGTTTTTTCTCATGCTGACATAAATGTGAAAAAATTGTGTCCAGTTCGTATGTTAAGGGAAATTCTTTCTTTGCTTTATCATCACCATTACAAATGATTAATTCGACGCGATCGAAGTTTTTAATGCTATTGATCCTACTGTGAGCATTTATCAGACTTACTCTTTTTTTTTCCACACACGAAGCAAATTTTATATTATTTTTTTGTGGAATTTAACAAGAGGCAATATCAATCCATGTAATTCATTTTTGGAATCCATCGGAAATGGAATCTCCTCGGCAGGCAATAATCGAATATATAATACGACTCCAATAGGATATCGGCGAAAACGATTTGCTGAATTCAATTCCTGGGCGGATATTTTCTTCAGTTCGATCCCATTTAAATCCGCAAGTTTTTTGCATAAAAAATAATGGTAAATCGATTTTTTTATTGTGGCACGCTGCACGCTCACAGGCTAAAATTCTAAAATGTTTTCTAAAATTTTTCAAATATTTTTACAGGGTGAGTCTTAAATAAGGCTAATATTTTGAGGGGTGTTATATTTTGACTTCAGGGATCAACTCTACCTTTAACATGTTTTGATTAGGGAATGCAATCCCGCACCAAAATCTCAATCCCGCAAACCCGCGGGATTAAAGCAATCAATCCCGCGGGATCCGCAAAATTGCGGGATTGTAAGCAATAAATGCTCCTCTTTGTACTTAACCTATTAAACTTGCTAATATAATGGTTTTATGCAATTAAAAACAGGCGATAGTAGCAGAAAAGTACTTATTTCATATTGGTTCAATACAAAATATATCAGTTGTTCAAGTACATAGTTTTAAGGTTGCATGCATAACTTACATTTAGCTGTAAAATCATCTTCAGATTTTAATAAATGATCAACCAAACCAAACCAAACTAAACTTGAGCTTTTATTCTCTTTGTAAACTACACTGGAACTCATTTTAGTGATTAACTGGTTTACATTGGACGTAATACAAGTAATCTATTTAACTAAACTGCCGGACATAATTATCGGGAATCGGGACAAGCAAAATTTTAGGGTAAATTTAAAGTTGAATATCTCTTGAACTAAAAAAGATTTTGGGATGCGGTTTGGACCAGGTTTTAGACGCATCTATTGTGATCCTATGATGCTATGTGGTTTTTGAAAATATATTTAGAGAATTTTCGTATACAGGGTGTTTTATAATAGTGTACAAATTTGGCCAAGAATCTTTTTTACCGAAAATTTACAATTTTTGAAAAATCGAAATTTTAACTATGTACGACTAATCTGTATTGAAATTGAAAAAAATACAATTTGGTGGGTTTTTTAAAAATTTTTGTTTTAAGGAAAATACGAGGTTTTTTCGAAAAATATGCATTTATAGTCATACATTTGGTCCTAAATGGTACAAAAGGCATTGTACATTTTGCATAGGCCCACAATATATTGATAGAGCGTGTATCTTAAACTAGCTGTACAGAAATTTAGACTGATATATACAAGGTGTTCAAAAAATATATTTAATATTAAGTAAACTTATTTATTATAATTTATCTACTTATTTTATAAATAAAAATATTATTCTGATGTTGAAGTTTTTTTTAACTTGTGTTAGATATCTGCTTTTAGATACACTCTATATCAATCATTTTTTGGCATATGCAGAATGTACAAAGCTTTTTGTACCATTTAGGACCATACGTATGACTAAAAATGCATATTTTTCGAAAAAACGTCGTATTTTCCTTAAAACAAAAAAAAACAAAAAACCGATCAAATTGTTTTTTCTAATTTCAATACAGATTAGTCGTACTTGGTAAAAATTTCGATTTTTTAAGAATTGTAAATTTGCGGTAAAAATATTCTTGACCAAATTTTCACACTCTTGTAAAACACCTTGTATACGATAATTCGCTAAATATATTTTCGAAAACCACATAGCATCTTAGTCACAATAGATGCATTTAAAACCTGGTCCCAACCACATCCCAAAAATTTTTTAGTTCAAGAGATATTCAACTTTAAATTTACCTTTAAATTTTTGTTTGTCCCGATAATTATGTCCGGTTATTTGACGAAATTGTCCACAAGTACTAGTTAAACACTTTTCTTCACTTACGCTGCTTACGCACATATGCCAGAAAGAAATCTAACAACTAACGTGTTTGTTTCACTTATTTTTAATGGCCAAGGCGTATGGGGAATCCCCCGTGTTCCGAGCGTCGACGCATCGTCCCGGAACAAAGCGGTTTGACCTTGATCGAGATCGATTCGGTTACCCAGTAGTTATGTGTCAATCCCGCAAAAAATCCTGTATGGGTATTTCGCCACTGCAAGAAAATCTACAAAATAAAATAGTTATTTTTTTTTGTAAACACTGCTGCGTTAATCCAAAAGGAAACTACTTGTCAGCAGTTAGGTTTAGAGATATACAAATTTGCCTAACGAACAAAAACTGCTTAACGTTTCGGAAAGTTTATCTCTTTCAGTCATCGGAAGCAAACAAAATACAAAGAATAAAGAAAAACACTTATTTAAAATATTTAAATTCAACCATTCGAGAACACTTTAGTTTTTTTAAAACAGATACGTCTAGAAAAACCGTTGACGTTCTGTTAAAATGACATTATATCAAGTTAAACTTGAAAATTAACAATTACTACTAATTCCATACATAATACTAATAAGGAAAAAATAAGAAGGATAGGAAAACAATATAACAGAACATCTTTCAAAACACAAAATACACTTAGATCCATTTTATCAAACAAACAAAAAATGTAATATACAAAATACCATGTGAATGCGATAAATAATTTTACATTGGCGAAACATCGAGACCCTTAAATGTTCGAATTAATGAACATAAATATTATTTAAGAGAGATTTTCACAAATCTAAGATTTGTCAGCATTCATGGAACACAGGGCACAGAATAAATTTTAATAACGCTAAAATTATAAGGAAAGAAGCGATAGCCTCTAAAAGAAAAATTAAAGAGGCTTTTTTAATACAATCTAATAAAAATAAATGTATTGCTCATGCATCTGTAGATGTTGGTAATGTATGGCAATCGCTTCTTTGATTTTAAAGAATATAATATAAATAAACATAACATACGAAAGAATTAAAAAAACTCATACAGAAAGTTTGGGGCTTTTTGGTTTTACCTTATTATGTAATTGTTATCAGGTAGTAATTGTTAATTTTGAAGTTTAACTTGATATAATGTCATTTTAACAGAACGTCAACGGTTTTTGTAGACGTATCTGTTTTCAAAATAGTTGAATTTAAACATTATAAATAGTTTTTTGCTTTATTCTTTGTAATTTTTTTCATTAGTAATATAAAAAGATTCAATTTAGGTATATGCAGTTTTTTTATGTCTGTTCTTGGCAGTTCTGATCAGATTTAAAATTTATAAAAACAATCTGCGTTTCAGTTTATGAACTTATTGTTTTGTGTAACAAAAATGCAAATATGTATATTTTTAGTTTAAATATCCAATCAAATACATTATTATTTTATTACTATTTTTGATTTAACGTAATTGATCACCTAACCCTTATTATTTTTACCTTTTAATTATTATTGAAACTAATAATTCTTTTTTTTAGACTCACGAGATACTGGTCACCCATCACGTAATTCCATTGACGTGTTATCATCACCAAAAATTTTAAACGTTTATTCGGACTTGAGCGATAGCAAGCCAGACATCGAAGAGATAACAATATCTGAAAGTTGCATACAGTTTCCTCAAGCTAGTACAAGTGAAGATACAAATATTTTAAAATATAGAGAGACCAAAGATGTAGAATTTAAATTAGAAACGAAACCAAAGAACAATAAAGACTGTTTTTGTTACTTTTGCAAGTCGTCAACAATGGCCAACAATTTTGCCAGACATCTTACCAGATGTCATAAAGATGATCCCGAAGTGCAACAAATATTAGCCTTGCCTCAGAAGAATAAATTAAGGGTTATGCTTATAGGAAATCTGCGTAAAAGAGGAAATCATTTGATGTACACTATGAACAAACGCATCACACCTGTGCGAAAAACGAAAGCGTTCGACTCCAGCAAGTATTTGCCTTGTAAATATTGCCTGGGCTATTACAGCCAATCCTTTCTTAGTAGGCACGTCAGTGCTAAACATAGTAAATATAAAGTTGGAAAGGGCCATCACAAAGTCGAAGGTCAAAATATCCTGGTCGATCATTTACCCATCGACAAGCATCTTAAACGTGTTATTTTCCCTAAAATGCGACCAGACCTATGTTCTTTGGTTGCTAAAAGAGACCCACTCATTTGCAAGTACGCTGCTTGGTATCTGAAACTTGAACAGAAACACAACCTACAGATCTGTACTTTTAGAATGAGGGAACTTGCTAGGTTGTTGATGGAAATTCGAAAAAGAAATTCCGCTATTAAAAATCTGGAAGAAGCACTTCGCCCAAAATATTTTGATCTTCTTATCGAGAGCATGAAGGGTTCGATAAAAAAACCTGAAAATTTGTACCCAATTCTTAGGAGATGCTACGACCTGCTAGCTGCTGCGTCTAATTCCAATGATCAGAGTAAAGCAAGAATTGTTAAATATAAAAGTCTATTTGAGAAAAATTGGCCTTTTGATCGATCTGTATCTTGTAGAACGCCCAGTTCTTATAACGTGACGATGTTAACTTTAACAGAAAATTTAAGAGTGTATAATAAATATCTTTTAAGGGAAACCAGACGTGCAGCGGAGCTGCTAGAAATTGAGAAAGACAATAATTTTGCTTATCGACTCTTGTTGGAGACTGTTTTTTGTACGATGGTATTTTTCAACAGAATAGATATCGATGAGATCCAAACACTGCCTTATCAGATATTTAATGAAATTAGTTCTGAGGATATCAAGCCTGAGAAAGGTGGTAAACTCACTGAACAAGTATTATCTAAGAGTATAAAGATGGTAGTAGCAAAGGAAGACAATGTATGTATTTTGCTTACACCCGAACTTGAAAAACTTATAACAATTCTTATAAATTTACGATCATATTACGTGTCAAATCCATCAAACAATTATCTATTTTTTCAAGTTGGCTCGGATGTTTCAATTTCTGGACATGATGTAATGTTGAAACATCTGACAAGGTCCCGAATACCGAATAGAGATGTAATGTTTGCGCCACATTTACAAGAAACAATTGTAAATCTTATTCACATTCTACATATGAATATTAGTGATACTGATCATTTGTTATCCCTGATGGGACTTATTATTGATGATGAGGATGGCTATCAGATTCACGATGCTTTTGAAATTGCTAAAATAGCCAAAATTCTTGCTGGATTCGAACAACATGATGACGATAAGTTTTTAGGAAAATCTTTAAATGACATCGAAGTAAATGTAGAAGAATATCTACTAGATAATATTTATGAAACTTGCCAAAAATTTGATGCGAATATTAAAAATACAAGTACCAATGTGAATATTAGAGATACCAATGTAAATATTAAAGTTAGCAATGAAGATGTTAAAGATGCGAATGTAAATGCATCATCATCAACAGATGTTCCGAAAATAGACACTAATAAGGAAATAACTAAAAGGAGGAGGATGTTGGTACCCTGGAGTGAAATTCAAAAAAAATTAGCTCAAGAATTTTTCATACAGCATATTGTCGATAAAAAACCACCGAAAAGGAAGGAATGTGAACAGTTAAAACAACAGAATCTGGGTGTTTTCGATAATAAGACTTGGGAGCAAATAAAAGTATACATTCAGAATGTTTATTGTAAAAAATCGCAATTGCTTTTGGTACTTCCAAAGAAAGAAGATTACGACGAACAAATTTAAATGGCATATTATATTTTGAAAATATTGTTAGTTTCACCAAAGAAACTGTATGTTTTTATCATGTATTTTTCGTGTCATTTCACTGTCTTTATAACTACACGTTTATACAGGTTGTTAATTTGTTTATTACCTAACCGACGCGACGGAACGAGTCTGCAGAAAACCCTATAAGTGCATGCGTTCTCAATGGGCGGTGTTGCCATTCTGTCCTCCTATAAGTATCTGTCCAGTATATGTACCGGGTGTCCCACTAAGAATAGCTCTCGGCTGTATCTCGGAAAGTATTAGTGTGCGGAAAAAAAAATTATAATTAATGAGACCATGAGAAATGGCTGGAAATTATCTTCGAGTTTGTAGGACGGCCGCTAGAGGGCGTAACTGCTATGGAAAATAACAAAATGGCATTTTTAAGAAATTGTGCCTAGATACGATGTACTATAAATAATAGCTTCATAATCTTCAGTAAATTTTGCATTTTTGTTGTTAGAATCATTTTCCCCTATCTGCTAAAATAAAGTGGTGGGGAGGTTAGATCTGTTTTTATTTAAATATTAATAACTCCGGACTGGATGATCGGAATTCAACAAGCGGGGGCTCGTTTAAAAGAGCGTTTCTTACTCTATATTGTACCATATAAACAATAATATATTGTACCATATAAACAATAATGTTCATAATCAAGAGGGCTAGTAATACCGTGTTAGAAAAATAAGGTAATTAAGTGCTTATATTTTCGTATTTATTATAATTTTGCTAATAACTTTGGGTTGAAAAGAGATATCAAGATACGGTTTTCGCTGACTTGTTAAGTTTTTATTACTCTTTACTGTCAGCTAAAATTCCATATACTGTCGCATTTAATTTTTTGAAAAAACGCGCAATGTTTGTTAAGTTGTAAGACAACGCCCCTAGCGTCTACGTTCAAGAGCTTATTATTATTGTTTATATAGTATAATATAGAGTAAGAAACGCTCTTTTAAACGAGCCCTCGCTTGTTGGATTCCGATCATTCAGTCCGGAGTTAAAATATTTTAAATAAAAACAGGTCTAACCTCCCCCACCACTTTATTTTGGTAGATAGGGGAAAATGGTTCTAACAAAAATTATTCAAAATTTACTGAAGGTTATGAAGCTATTACTTATAGTACACCTTATCTAGGCAAAATTGTGTAAAAACTCCATTTTCTTATTTTTTGTTGCAGTTGCGGCCCCTAGCGGTTGTTCTACAAACTTGAAAATAATTTCCAGCAATTTCTCATAGCCTCTTTAGTTATAAATATTTTTTCCCGCAGGCCTTACGGCTAATACTTTCCGAGATACAGCCGAGAGCTATTCTTAGTGGGACACCCTGTACATTAGGGTGTACCAAAAAAAATATATATATTTGTTCTCTTTCGTTACCGTGAAAATATCGTTCAGGATGATGAAAAAAAAAATTCTGGTAAGGTTTGAGATTTTAATATTAATATTAAGAGGTGTTTATCGTGATTTTCTATTTCCCTTTTAAATAACACGGGGAAACATCTTTTTGAATTTTATTACGTTCTAATAACAAATCAGCGTTTTGTAAAAATCAATACATATTCTTGTAGGAAATTGAACGGCCTTCAAAAAAGGTCTGATATGAATTTTCATTTAATCGACTCGTTTGAATGTTATGGAAGGTGCACGTTAAGCTTATAACGCACTGTATAATATGATATACAGGGTTGTTCACCACATACGACACGGAGTATTGTAGCTAAACGATGAGATTTTTAGAAATTGTAGGTTTTGGGTTCGTTGAAGGACTATTAGAGCTACAATTTAAAAATATGTTTACAAGATACAGAGTGTCCCAAATAAGTAAAAAATATTATAGTTGTATTTTTTTTAAATGGAACACCCTGCATATTATTATATTTTTGGATTCTACGATTGAAATAAGGGTAAATTTCATTAAGGTTTATCTTACTTAAACCTTACCGTTTGTGAAATATTTTCAATTTTATGAAATTGCAGTAAAAATTTTAAGGCTTGATTTCTCCAAGGGTATCCAAGTTTTTAATACTCAAAATTTACTGAAGATTATTTATTGATCAGATGTTGTGCTGCAATAATAAAAATTTTACTACCTTATACAGAGTGTCCAAAAAGTTATATTAAATAATTACAATCTTTAAACGGCAATAACTTGTGTAATTTAAATGGAACACCCTGTATGTTTTACGTGAATCATATGCAAAATTTAATTGTTTATCAAATTTTATTATACCATTTTTTACCCATCTTTTCAAGTTTTCGTAGAAAATGCATTTTCATATAATTTAGACCTCATTATCACTATACCTATGGAATATTGACATTTCAGGTTTTTTTAAAGAAACATATATGTACAAAATGTACAAGTGGTAAATATTGCAACCCCATTGGTATACAAAAAAACTATTTAAATCTTTGTAAATATACCACTATTATTTCTGACCAAAAATTAGTTAATTACATACTTTTAAATCGTTTTAATTAATAAAGTATTCTAAATAAATGTGCATTTGGCTCAGAAATCAATATAATAATAAATAGTGAAAATGAACGTCTCTGTTCTTATAAATAAGCATTCGTCAAAAGATGAAATAAAATTTATAAGGTGTTACTTTTTACCACACTGTCTAATACACACACAAAATTCAGTTTTTTAGTATTTGGAGCAATTATTATTAATCAACTTAAACAGTCAATTAATGTAGTTTGAATACTGGGATCATATTAATTAGTCCTCTTTAACAAAAAATGTTTAAACATTTTTTTTATTTTTTAATGAAATAAACGAACTATATCGACAATATTAGTATCTGTACTCTGTGAAAATTAGTTACATATTTAAAAATGATCTAAAATGTCAATATTCCATGGGTATAGTGATAATGAGGTCTAAATTATATGAAAATGCATTTTCTACGATAACTTGAAAAGATGGGTAAAAAATGGTATAATACAATTTGATAGATAATTACATTGTGCATCTGATTCACGTAAAATATATAGGCTGTTCTATTTAAATTAAACAAGTTATTGCCGTTTAAACCTAGTAATTATTTACTATAAATTTTTGGACACTCTGTATAAGGTAATAAAATTTTTATTATTGCACCACAATATCTGATCAATAAGTAATCTTCAATACATATTTAGTATTAAAAACTTAGATACCCTTGGAGAAATGAAACCTGAAAATTTTTACTGCAATTTCATAAAATCGAAAATATTTAAAACACGGTAAGGTTTAAGTGTGATAAATCTTAATCAAATTTACCTTTATTTTAATCGTAGAATCTAAAAATAGAATAATATACAGGGAGTTCCATTTAAAAAAATACAACTATAATATTTCTTATTACACTCTGTATCTTGTAAAAATATTTTTAAATTGTAGCTCTAATAGTCCTTCAACGAACCCTAAACTTACAATTTGTAAAAATCTAATCGTTGGCTACAATACTCCGTGTCGTATGTGATGAACAACCCTGTAAACTAATAAAATAAAAAATAGTAAAATAACAAACTAATAGAATTCCAAAAAAAAATTGTTTCCCCGTCTTATTTAACGAAATATACGAAATAGATTAACATAATAAGAATATCTAATTTCGTTATGAACGAAAATCACGATGAGACTCTCTTAATATTAACATTCAAACTTTAGAAGATTTTTTTTTCATCATCCTGAACGATATTTTCACGGTAACGAGAAAACCACTATAATAATGCTGATAATATTCGTTTTGAAAATTTTAAGTGTTTGTTTTGTATACTTATGGAGTATTTTATTTTACATATTATTGCTATTACATCAATATATTCTCTTTAATATACTCTATGATTAAGAAAAGATGTCTTTAAAATTATCTAAACGTTTCCCTTCAGTTCATTTAATATATTTCTTTCAAGATTCAAATTAATACAGTGCATAATTTTTTCTAGGACTGCCAAACTCCGATATTTTGCAACAAAGCGAATGGAATCAAGCTAATAGCAGTAACAACAACCCGAAAAATATCTTAGAATGTAATGGCAGTCCATTTGAGGTACAAAGTTTTAGTATTAGTTCTCAATTAATGGATGCGATGCCAAACATTGATGAAATATCAAAAAAAGTCACTAATCAGAAGAGGAGGATTTTGGTACCCTGGAGTGAAATTCAAAAAAGATTGGCTCAAGAATTTTTCATACAGCATATTGTCGATAAAAAACCACCTAAAAGGACGGAATGCGAACAGTTAAAACAACAGAATCCGGAGGTTTTCGATAATAAGACTTGGGAGCAGATTAAAGTATACATTCAAAACATTTATTGTAAAAAATCGCACATGCTTTTGGTAGTTACAAAAAAAGGGGAAGAATAAGAAGAATTTTAAATGTCATATTAATTCGTAATTTTGTTAGTTTTTCCAAAGAAAAAATGTGGAAAAATACATGTTTTTTATTATGTATTTTGCGTATCTATTACTGGTCTTTATAACTACACTTTTTTAGATTTAAGATTAAAGTCTAAAGTATGTAGATATACAGTGTCACAGGTAAAGTCTGCATCATATGGTATTTTATTTTATTACTTTAAAATAGATTAAGAAAATTACGCTGTTGCTATCGGGTATTTGTCAAATTTAACATTAAAAAAATAAATGACCAAAAAACGATTTTATTGCCCAAATTTTGAAAAATTTGTTTTTTTTAAATTTTACATAAGTACACGAACTTTCAGCCATCTACAGTATGTGCCCGTATTGCCTTTATAAGAGGAACACCTTTTGTTGATACTATAAGAAAAATGCTGCTTTGTTCTAAAATGGTTAATCCGGTTTATATTTTTCCAAATTTTATAACGTTTTGGAGAAAACCAAAAAAAACATTAAAATATGGTTTAATTTTTTCTTGTAGTCCTAAAAACAAAAAGGCGATTCTATGGTATTATCAATTCGATGTTTCATTCTTTGATAGAAGGTTATTATTAATTTTGATTAACGTCATATTCTTTGCTGTTGTTGAAGTATTATATTTTCCGATAACTAAAATCATCACTTTTTCAGTAGCATTGAACTAAATAAATTTTGTGCTTCTTTCTTCTTCTTCTTCCTTGTGTGCCTTCTGTGCCTTGTGCTTAGCCGCACGTTGGAGATTGTCTGTACTCTTCATATAATGTGTAGAGTGCCGTTTACGGCTCTTCGAAATATGGTGCCTGCGTCGCTGATGTTACACCAATCCCGTATGTTTCTTAGCCAGGAATGTTGTTTTCATTCAGGGCCTCGCCGTCCCTCAATTTTTCCTTGTAGAATTAGTTTAGGAATGTAATATTTGTCTCCTCTAAGGATATGGCCGAGGTAGGAAACTTTTAACTATATTAAGCATTTCTCGTGGATAGTCTGCAGTTCTTGAAAGTTCTTCGTTGGTGGCATGTGCGGTCCATGGCACACGTAAGAGTCTCCGGAGAGTCCACTTTTCGAAAGCCTCGATGCGGTTCAGGGTTCTAGCCTTGAGAGACCACGTTTCTGCGCCGTATAGTAAGATGGGCCATATGTAACATTTTACTACCCGTAGTCTAAGTGCTAGCGGGAGACTGCATGCTAATAGGGAGATTTTAAATTTGAAAAATGTTGTTTATGCATAATTCGTTCTAAGTTTAACTTCCTCATTTAGCTTCCTCATCGTGCTTCTTTAACATTTTAAAACAGTAAATGAAGACGAAATTATCACAGAAACGCGTTTTGATTTTTAGGAAAAATTGAACCATATTTTTATGTTTTTCTTAATTTTCTCTAAAATGGTATGGAAATTTGGAAAACTATAAAAGGAATTAGGCATTTTTGAACAAGCAGAAATTTTTATGAAGAATACATTTTTCTTAAAATGTCAATAATAAAAAAGTTTTTCCCCTTGTAAAGACAATAATTCGGGGATATACTGTAGATGAAAAATACAATTTCATAATTTTTAACCAATTTGTGTTTGGTTTGGTTTGGTTGTAGAAGAATTATTCTTAGTTTGCATCACGCAAGTCAGTTTTTTAAGAACAAATTTAACTTTTCCTAAAAAACTATAAATTTACTCAAAACATATTAACTAAATACAGGGTGGTCCGAACTGTATTCCGGAAACTCGGCAGCATATTCTGCAGATAAAAATAAAAGTAAAAAGTTCGCATCAATGTATGCCCTAAAATGCTTAGTTTTGGAGATACAGGGTGTAGAAGTTTCATTTTTATTTCAATTTGTTTTCAAATAATAATTATTGAACTAATGTCAATATTTGGATTAAAATTAGTGCCTGGATAGAAATTTTATTTGGATGGCAACATGACTTCTATTTGTAGGAGCCACACCTACATGTGTTTTAACTCTGAAGAGGAATAACTTTTCGTCCGTGCCTGTATAAAACTACTGACTGAAAAATATACATTTCCGTGATTTCTTACGAAAAAAATGTCTCTTGGTAAAAATCGCTACGAGTAACCGTTCTCAAGAATTGACTGAAACAATAAATTTGGGAACTTTTTATTTATTCAAATTAATCATAAATTCTTCATCGGAAAAATGATGATAAAACAGTTTCTGTTGAACTTTTGGCACAAACACATTTCAAATTTATGATTTCAGTCTAATAAATATTTAGTCAACATGTTTACATAATTTATGTCAATGATGACAAGTTGATAATTTTGATTCCAAATATCTCGTGAAGCCGATAATATTTTTTACGTAAAAAACGTCGTAAATGTATATTTTTTTAATCAGTAGTTTTGTACAGGTACGGACGAAAAGTTATTACTCTTCAAACAAAAAAAACTTTCTCATGTGAAAAAACTCCCAAATACCAATTTTCATTCAAATAGTGATGCTACTTCAGACATTATTTGGAAAAAATCGAAATAAAAATGAAACTTCTACACCTTGTATCTCCGAAACGAAGCATTTTGAGACATACATTTATACGAACTTTTCTACTTATTCCTATCTGCAGAATATGTTGCCGAAGTTTCCGAAATACAATTCGGACCACCTTGTATATGAGTACATGGGTACTAGATAAATATTTGACTGGCAAATGGGATTCCATCAGTAATTTTTGCTTCTATCACGAGAATCGGCTATCACAAAAATCACCAAAAAATGACATCTAGATAGCTGAAAATTGGCATATTCATGTAAAGTTAAAAATGAAAAAACTCTTTCAAAATAATTTTTCGAAATTCTGCCAAGAGACCAATTGTTTAGTCATTTATTACTTTAATGTCAAATTTGACAGAAACCCGAGAGCAACAGGCGAAATTTTCTGATATTCAAATATAAATCAAAGCAGGAACTATTGCCAGAGAATTTTTACCTAAGTTAATAAATAAGAAGAAGATCTGTGATACTGCATATACTTTTTAGAATAATGCTAGATAATATTCGTTGTGAAAATTTAAAATGTTTAATATAATTATTTTCTTCAATATACACTATGATTAACAAAAGATGTGTGTTTAAAATTATCTAAACAATTCCCTTCTAGCTGTTTAATAAATTTCTAATACTCAGACTAATACAGTGCATAATTTTTCTAGGACTGCGGAACTCCCCCATTTTACAACAAAGCGAGTCGAATGAATTTAATAGCAACAGCAACAACCCGGAAAATATCTTAGAATGCAGTGGCAGTCTATTTGAAGTACCTAGTTTTAATACCAGTTTCGAATTAATCGATACGAAGCCAAATATTGATGAAATATCGATATCAGAAACCTCCATCGAAATTTTAGATGAGACGACCAAAGAATTTGACAAGAGTAACATACACATACGATCGAGAAAGGCATTAGATGAAACCTTTTGTTGTCTTTGCAAAACGAAAGTTTCACATTTTTCCAGACACCTTAGCAGACGCCATAGCGAAAATCGCGAAGTCAAACAGATATTATCACTACCATTGAAAAATAAACTGAGACTTATGCTGATCGGGAATTTGCGGAAAAGAGGCAACCATCTGATGTACACGATAAATAAAAAAATTACACCTGTCAAAAGGTCTAGAAAATTATTGAATTCCAACGAATATTTACCTTGCAAGTACTGCCTAGGTTACTACAGACAAATCTACCTTCACAAACACATTATTAAGCATCACGGTAAAAGCAGTTCCACGTGGGTACGTCACAAAATTGAGGCTCAAAACATACTTGTTGACCACCTACCCATCGACAGTCTACTTAAAAGTGTGGTCTTTCCTAAAATGCGACCTGACATTTGTTCTCTGACTGCCAAGAGAGATCCCCTCATCTGTCAGTATGGATCGTCGTATCTGAAACGTAACCCACAAGGCTCCTTTGTTTGTAATCAGAGAATGAGACAACTGGCCAGGTTATTGATGGAAATGCAAAAACGAAATTCTGCCGTTAAGACTCTGGATGACGCACTGCAACCAAAATATAATAGTATTCTTATCGACAGCATTAAATGTACACTAAAAAGGCACGCTTCTTTGTATGGATGTATTAGGGGATGCTATAATCTGCTTGCATCTAATTTTGATGATCAGAGAAAGGCAAAAATCATTCAATATAAAAGTAAGTTTGAGAAAACTTGGCCTTTTGCTCGTTCTGATGTTTCTAAACAGTTTGAATCTAATAATATAAATATGCTTATTCTAACTGAATATTTAAAGGTATTTAAGGCATATCTGGCAAAGGAAACCAAAGCTGCTGCAAATCTTTTAGAACGTAAGAAAGATGATACTTTCGCGTATCAAATCTTGTTAGAGACTGTTTTTTGTACGATTGTATTATTCAATAGATTAGAAATCGATAAAATTGCAACACTACCTTATCAGATATTTAAAGAAGCTAGTTTTGAGAACACCAGATCTGAGGGAAGTGATAGGTTAACTGATCAAGTATTGTCGAGGAGTTTAAAGAAAGTAGTACTACAGGAAGGAGACGTACGTATTTTATTTACATCTGAACTTGAAAATCAAATAAAACTTCTTATAAGTTTGAGAGCGAATCATGTGTCAGATCGTTCGAACCATTATTTATTTTCTGAACTTAACTCGGATGACGCAATTTTTGGATATGACGTAGTTGAGAAACATCTAAAAACATCAGGAGTACCGAATACAAATGTAATGATTTTGCCAAGTTTACAAGAATCGATTGTAGATCTTATGCACATTCTACACATGGGTGCTACCGAGATTAATCATTTGTTATCCACTATGGGGCTTATTATTGATGATAATGATGACTATGAAATTAACGACGTTTTTGGAATTGCTAAAATAGCCAAAATTCTTGGTGGTATTGAACAGGATCAAGGCGACATGTTCTTGGGAAAATCTTTAAATGATATACAAGTCAATGTAGAGGAAAATCTATTAGCTAGTAATGATGAAACATCTGAAAGATCTGACGACGATGCCAATAAAGCCACCTCAACATCTGCGAATATCCAAAATATTGACACTAATAAAAAGAAAATTCAGAGGACTTATGAAACTTGTCAAACATCTGACAATGATATTAATGATACCAATCTGGATGTTAAAGATACAAATGTGAATATTAAAGATACCAATGTGAATATTAAAGATACCAATGTGGATGTTAAAGATGTGAATGTAGATGCATCGTCATCCAAAGATGTTCGGAAAATAATTACTAATAAAAAGAGAATTAAAAAGAGGAGGTTGGTACCCTGGAGTGAAATGCAAAAAAGATTGACTCAAGAATTTTTTAGCCAGCATATTGTCAATAGAAAACCACCTAAGAGGAGCGAATGTGAATTGTTAAAAATACAGAATCCAAGTGTTTTTGACAATAAAACTTGGGAGCAGATAAAAGTATACATTCAAAATGTTTATAGTCGAAAATCGCAAATGTTATGGTTAGTTCCAAAGCAAAAGCAATAGTTATAAATAGAGTTTTATCTTGATGCATATCTTGTATGGATGTACTTATTTATATTATTATTAATAATAATTCTAGATGATATTTCTACATATATGCATAAAGTATAGCATGTATATATTTTTAAGTTAATTACTTTTAATGTATAGTACCAAAGAATATTATACTAATAATATACTTTGATAGTACTAAGAATATATATTGAAGTAAAATTAAGTTTAAATAATATAAATATAATAAAAAATATGTTTTTTGTAATTGTTTATTTATTGTTATTATTTTCATATGTTGGGAAGAGATGATTTATAAGTATTTAACTATCTTAGTGCCACAATGTTTCTTTTGAAGAACACTTCAAAATGTCGCAAAAGTCTACAACTAATTTTGTGTAAACACATAACCTCAGTTCCTTGAAAACATTTTTTAATTCGATTTTTTATTTTTAATATAGGTTGATCAAACTAATATAACTTCATTTATTTTAGGGCTGCTAAACTACAATCTGTCTGCTAAATTACAGTCTACCACCGAGAATTCGACATATTGGTCAAAATGCAGTGACATTTTATGCCAAATGCAAATTTTGGACTCCAAGTCAGACCTAGTTGATATAAAGCCAAACATCGACGAAATATCAGTATCGGAAACCTCCATCCAAAAGCCAGATTTAGACACCGATACAAAGATTCCATTGAGTAGTTTAGTTGATGTCGTCACAAAACCAAAACCTAAACGTTCGGTAATACCCATCTCTACATTTTGTTATTTCTGCAAAAAGAAAGTTTTCAATTTTGTTAGACACATAACTACATATCATACAGACAATCCCGAGGTGCAGAAGATAATGTCTCTTCCGTTGAGAGGCAAAATTAAGCTGATAGAAAATCTACGAGAACGTGGAAATCATCTGTTCTACGCTCTGCGTAACTGCGTGACTTCTGTCAAATCAATTAAAAAATTTAATTCGTTGGAATATTTTCGTTGTAAATATTGCCTGCAATACTACAGGCCAGCCTACTTTCAAAGACATATTGCTATGAATCATGTGACGCGCAGTGCTTTCAAGGTAGGTCATAAAGTTTATCATCAAAACATTCTTGTTGGTCATCGGGCCATCGACAGCAACCCTAAAAGTGTTGTTTTTCCTAAAAATTCAATTGACTTTTGTTCTCTAATTGCTCAACGAGATCCTCTCATTTGGAAGTACGGACGGTACTATATGAATCATAATCAAAAAGACGAATTCATTTGTAATCAACAAATGAGACATCTGGCCAGGCTGTTGATAGAAATGCAAAAACGAAATTCTGCAGTTAAAAATTTAAAAGACGCACTTTATCCAAAATACAACGTTATCCTCTTCGACAGCATTAAAGATTCGATAAATGAACATGCAGTTTTATACGGATGTATTATGAGATGCTACGATCTGCTCGCATCTAGTTTTAGTAATCTGAAAAAAGCAGAAATCATTAATTATAAAAGCAAGTTTGACAAGAATTGGCCTTTTGCTCGTTCTTATGTTTGTAAACCGAATGTAACTATGTTAAGTTTGGCTGAAAATGTAAAGCTATTTAAGGAATACCTCTTAAAGGAAACCAAACATGCAATAGATCTTCTCAAAAAGAATAAAACTAATAAATCGGCGTATCAACTCTTGCTGGAGATTGTATTTTGTACGATGGCGCTTTTCAATAGATTAAAAATTGGCGAAATTGCAACATTACCTTATCAATTATTTATTGAAAATAGTTTTGAAAATATTAAGTCCGAGAAATGTAATAAACTCACTGAACAAGTTTTATCTAGGCGTATAAAAAAAGTAACACTAAAGAAAAAAAAATTACGTGTTTTGTTTACATCTGAACTTGAACAATATATAAGACTTCTTTTAAATTTAAGAGCAAATTATGTGTCAGTACCGCCAAACGATTATCTATTTTTTCAACTAGATTCTGAAACTCCAATTTCTGCACACAGTGTAATGGAGAAACATCTAAATAGGTCGGAAATACCGAATACAAATGTGATGGTTTCGTCAAACTTGCAAGAATCTATTGTAAGTCTTATGCACATTCTACATATGAGTACTAGTGATATACGTCGTTTAATGTCGTTGATGGGGCTGGTACCCAGTGATGATGATAATTATCAGAATGACGACTTGCTTAAAATTGCTAATTTAGCCAAAATTCTTACTAAAATCGAACAGGGTGGAGACGACAAGTTTTTAGGAAAGACTTTAAATAATATATCAGTAAATATAGATGAAAGCCTACTACCTAATATTGAAATAAAAAATCTGAGAACAAGGTTAATAAATAAGCTGGCAAATATGAAAAACACCAACACCAAGAAAAAAGGATCAAAGAAAAATAAATAGGATAGCCTTTAGTAAAATGCAAAAAAGATTAGTTTAAGAATTATTAAAAAATGTATTTTTTACCTTATTTATGAAAATAAGTCTAGGGCCTAGGGTATATTATATTTTTAAAAAGCTCATGAAAATTAAATTTTTATCACACAGATTTTTTCTTGAGAAAAGTATTGCAAAAACTTCCCATTAAGTTTATTACAAATCATGGTAATTAATTTTAAGTAAAACATATTATGAGATATGTGTTTTTTTACTTACCCAAACTTTTATTATTATTTTTACATATAGTTCAAACTCAAATTCTTAAGTATTGTAAGAAATTCCCATTAAGTTTATTGCAAATCATGGTAATTAATTTTAAGTAAAACATATTATGAGATTTGTGTTTTTTTATTTACCCAAATTTTTCTTATTATTTTTACATATAGTAAAAACTCAATTTTTTAGTATTGTAAAAACTTCCCATTAAGTTTATTGCAAATCATGGTAATTAATTTTAAGTAAAACATATTATGAGATTGGTGTTTTTTTTACTTACCCAAACTTTTTTTTATTATTTTTACATATAGTTCAAACTCAAATTCTTAAGTATTGTAAAAACATCCCATTAAGTTTTTTGCAAATC
The DNA here is from genome assembly GCF_002938485.1 of Sitophilus oryzae. Classification (NCBI taxonomy): domain Eukaryota; kingdom Metazoa; phylum Arthropoda; class Insecta; order Coleoptera; family Curculionidae; genus Sitophilus; species Sitophilus oryzae. The sequence continues at coordinate 1,085,205 of NW_022147488.1, forward strand.
ATGGTAATTAATTTTAAGTAAAACATATTATGAGATTGGTGTTTTTTTTACTTACCCAAACTTTTTTTATTATTTTTACATATAGTTCAAACTCAAATTGTTAAGTATTGTAAAAACATCCCATTAAGCTTATTGCAAATCATGGTCATTAATTTTAAGTAAAACATATTATGAGATTTGTGTTTTTTTACTTACCAAAACTCATTTTATTATTTTTACATATAGTTCAAACTCAAATTCTTAAGTATTGTAAAAACTTCCCATTAAGTTTATTGGAAATCATGGTAATTAATTTTAAGTAAAACATATGAGATTGGTGTTTTTTTTACTTACCCAAACTTTTTTATTATTTTTTTACATATAGTTCAAATTCAAATTCTTAAGTATTGTAAAAACATCCCATTAAGTTTATTGCCAATCATGGTAATTAATTTTAAGTAAAACATATGAGATTTGTGTTTTTTTACTTACCCAAACTTTTTTTATTTTTTACATATAGTTCAAACTCAAATTCTTTAGTATTACAAAAACATCCCATTAAGTTTATTGCAAATCATGGTAATTAATTTTAAGTAAAACATATTATGAGATTGGTGTTTTTTTTACTTACCCAAACTTTTTTTATTATTTTTACATATAGTTCAAACTCAAATTGTTAAGTATTGTAAAAACATCCCATTAAGCTTATTGCAAATCATGGTCATTAATTTTAAGTAAAACATATTATGAGATTTGTGTTTTTTTTACTTACCCAAACTCTTTATTATTTTTACATATAGTTCAAACTCAAATTCTTAAGTATTGTTAAAACTTCCCATTAAGTTTATTGCAAATCATGGTAATTAATTTTAAGTAAAACATATTATGAGATATGTGTTTTTTTACTTACCCAAACTTTTTTTATTATTTTTACATATAGTTCAAACTCAAATTCTTAAGTATTGTAAGAAATTCCCATTAAGTTTATTGCAAATCATGGTAATTAATTTTAAGTAAAACATATTATGAGATTGGTGTTTTTTTTGCTTACCCAAACTTTTTTTTATTATTTTTACATATAGTTCAAACTCAAATTCTAAGTATTGTAAAAACTTTCCATTAAGTTTATTGCAAATCATGGTAATTAATTTTAAGTAAAACATATTATGAGATTTGTGTTTTTTACTTACCCAAACTTCTTTTATTATTTTTACATATAGTTCCAACTCAAATTCTTAAGTATTGTAAAACTTCCCATTAAGTTTATTGCTAGAATGTTCATGGTAATTAATTTTAAGTAAAACATATGAGATTTGTGTGTTTTTTTATTTACCCAAACTTTTATTATTTTTACATATAGTTCAAACCCAATTTTTTAAGTATTGTAAAAACTTCCCATTAAGTTTATTGCAAATCATGGTAATTAATTATAATTTATTATTTTTAACAGAACGTCAACGGTTTTTGTAGACGTATCTGTTTAAAAAAAATAAAGTGTTCTCGAATAGTTGAATTTAAATATTTTAAATAGTTTTTCTTTTATTCCTTGTATTTTTTTCTTCCGACGATGGAAAGAGATAAACTTCCCGAAACGTTAAGCATTTTTTGTTCGTTAGGCAAATTTTTATATCTGTAAACCTAACTTCTGACAAGTAGTTTCCGTTTGGATCAACGCAGAAGTGTTTACAAAAAATAACTATTTTATTTTGTAGATTTTGTTGCAGTGGCGAAATACCTATATAGGATTTTTTGGAAAGATGAATCCGTCACATAGGTATAGTTATTTTTAATTAATTTTAAGTAAAACATGAGATTTGTGTTTTTTTTAATTACCCAAACCATTTTTTATTATTTTTACATATAGTTCAAACTTGTATATTTTTAGGACTACTAAATTGTGCGAATCTATAACAAAACAACTGGTATCAATTTAACACCGAGACCTCAACAGATGCAATAAAAAGCAATGACAGTTTGTCTCAAATAAAAATTCTGGACATCAGGTCAGTCCTAACTGAAACTCAGCCAAACATCGATGAAATATCAATACCAGAAACATCCATTCATATAGTAGATCTAAGAATTCCATCGAATAGTTTAATTGGTGCAGATTCACAAGAGTTTGATGACAATACCAAATTCAAACTGGAATATTCAACGGAAACCTTTTGTTGTTTTTGCAAATCGAACGTTACGAATTTTGATAGACACATTAATAGACAGCATAGAGACAATCCCGAGGTGCAGGAGATAATGTCTCTTCCATTAGAACACAAACTGAGAGTTATGTTGATAAGAAATCTGCGAGAACGAGGAAATTATTTATTGGACTCCATGAATACATGCACGACGACCGAATTATTTGATCCCAATGAATACTTGGCTTGCCAGTATAGCCTATACTGCGAAGACAGTGTTGTTGATCAGTCATTACCCATCAGCGAACAACTTAAAACTGATATTTTTCCTAAAATGCGACCAGATCTCTGTTCAAAGGTCACCAAGGAAGATACTCTTATCTGCAAATACGGATCCTGGTATCTAGAAAATATTTCTTCAGGTCTCCAAAAGATCTCAACGCTGCGGATGAGAGAACTGGCCAAATTGTTGATGGAGATTCAAGAAAGAAATTCCAATATTAAAGATCTAGAAGATGCTCTTCAACTAAAATACTTCAATTTTATAGTGGACAGCATAAAATATTTAGTAAACAGTTCTAAAATTCTGTATGATTCTATTAAGAAATGTTGTGAACTGATATCACCAGATCTTACTGGTCACAGAAAAAGAGAAGTGGAGAAGATTAAAGAATATTTGAAACTAAATTTTCTTGTAATAGAATTAGTACTTATAAATCTCTTAAATCTAATGGCATTACTATGTTAAATTTGGCAGAAAATATAAGTATTTTTAAAATATATGTTTTAAATGTAGCTAATGAAGCTGTAGAAGTATTAAAAGACAAGAATGGTGATAAAGAGGCATATCAAGCATTATTAGAAACTGTATTTTGTATGATGGTATTCTTCAACAGACTAAAAATCGATGATGTTGCTAAACTACCTTATCAGATATTTAACTAAACAGTTAAATTCACTGATCAAGTTTTAACACATTTAATAGAGTAGTAGTTATAAAAATAAACGAAACTACACAGGTTTATTCAATAACGAATTATATATCCAACCCGTCAAATTCGTTTTTATTTCTCGAAGTAGAGCAAAACGTTCCAGTTTCTGGACATGAAATAGTTGATAAATACTTAGAGAAGTGTGGATTTTCCATTACATCAAGAATATTATCAGCAGAATTGTCAGAATACGTTGCGACTGTCATGCATATTTTACACATGAACTCTGCTGAAGTCGATCAGTTGATATCTTTAACTGGAGTTGTAAATGACCTGTACGATTATGATCCCGACGATGCCCTTAGAGTTGCTAAAATTACCAAATTGGTTACTATAGTTGAAAAAGGTGGAGCCAAATATACAGGAAAAAAATTAGATGAAATAGATATAAATATTGAAGAAAATCTACTCACTGATGATGTTGAAACTGCTGTTCCAGTTAAGATTAAAACCAGAAATGTCAAAAATGTTGACGTTAGTAACATTTCAGAAAAAAAGATAGTAATAGGTAAAAGTGCAAAGAGGAAGAAAGTGGTCAAGATACCTTGGACTGAAATGCAGAGGAGTTTGGCTCAAGAGTTTTTCTTTGATCATGTCATGAAAAAGAAGTCACCCAAGAGAGCAGAAGTCGATTTGTTAAAGCTTAAATATCCAGGTGTTTTCGAAAATAAAACTTTTGAACAGATTAAAGTTTTCGTACAGAATATCTACTGCAATAAGTATCAGCATCTAAACATATTGACTATGAGGAAATAAGTATAAGTAATGTAAGTATAGTAAGATGATGTGGCATGTCATGTTGAACTCTCTTTAAGTATTAGTATACTGGGTTCATGGCCAGGTACAAACTAAATACCAAAGACACAATATTTTTATTATCTTGTCAATAATTATGGAAATAGTTAGATTAATGCTACTACTACACTAAATCTTATACCAGACTTATATTAGGTATCTTATTTGAGATATTCACTCGATTATTTTATAAAATATCTAGGCAATCATTAGAGCACACTTCCAAATATTTAACTGTTAATATCATAATTTCGCATAATTTATACCGAGTGGTGCCTGAAATATGGTCATTATTAGATTAAATTTTATGTACTTCTATAGCTTTTTAAATATAAGGAAATTGCAAATTATATACAGTGCTTTCATTTTAATTTGTCCCACTTTTAAAAGGCTGAAAAATATTTATTTTTTGAGTTAAAAGGTTGAGTGAAAAAAGAAGTTATAGTTTTGTTGTTAGTGTTTTTTGTTAAGTTTTATGCCGTTGAGTCAAAAATTGTATAAACTGTCAACCGTCAAAATTATTGACATAACTTACTTTTTTTTAAATAGTACATCCCAGGGGCGGGAAAGTGAAATAGCCTTTGAAATAGCAAAAGCGGTTCCACCGTTTCCACGGAAATCTCAAATAAAATAGTTCCAGCCCTAGCCACTAGGTGGTAGTGATTAATTTTTAGGTTAAGAAGTTGCTACTAGTTATTGCCAGATGGCGTTAAATCAGAATTTTTTTGTAGTTTCCATACTTTCCAACGGCCATTGTCATATTATTGTCAATTTCTCAAAAAATATTGTCGTTGTCATAGCGCCAATCATAATATTATCAAATAAATGATTATCAAAACGTTTTTCAAACTATAATTTGTTATATGTGTTTAATTAGACAATTCCTTTTGTTTGTGGCCCTAAAAATATAATGTAAGTCTTTTATTTTTGCCATCATTTAAGTACCTATTTAGATTTACTCCATTTACAAAACTTTGGGCGTATTACGTTGCTCTTGTTTTATTATAACAAACGATGTTTAATTCATAGAATTTCACAGATAATTTAAGTATGTAATAAAAAAGGGGGGTACCCATTTAAAATAAGAAAGTTGTTGTCAACTTCCTGTCTTTCCGGAAGTGCCGCCATAGTAAAAATATTTTTAATCGATAGATCTCATTGTAAAACTATGATGTGCAAAAAATCTCCGAGCTAGATGTTGTAGTTCTCTAGAAACTTCTAATGCACAGCCTGGGACACCCTGTATATCAGTTATTGAAATATAACATCATTTTGTATATTTAAAAAATAACCGTCTTTTCAATTGCATAACCCCTAAACTTCCGCCGATACGTCCTCTTCCCGTCCTTCCTCCCCCTACGACCCCCCGTAGACCTCGTCGGCGTCCACGTGCTCCCCTCCAAGGCGCAGGATTTCTCCTCCTCACCCTCCCCAGAACTCCCGGCCGTGCCGCCAGTCGTCTGCAACCCTCCGTAGCGCTCCATCCTGCGCGTCTATCGGCCCCACGTCCCGGTGCTCCTCACCTGCTGCTGGCTGGTACGTGTTTTGGCGCGCCGCGCGACGAACCGAACGATACCGGACCGTAGGTGATGATCGATAAGGGAGACTGGTCGCGAGCCGAGTGGGAAACTCGCTGCGAGCCCACGGTTTGATTTGTTGCGATCCGGAGGACGATGGGTGATGGTGGTGGTGTTTGGTGGGGGTATGGCGGGAAGTGCTGAGACGAAGACTGGACGAAAGACTTTCGAGTATCGGATGACATGAGTGTGGTGGCGGTGTCGCTTTTGCATCTTCTATGTTGATGAGGCTTCGGACGAGAAATGAAATAATGGTGAGCCTATAGATGGACATTTATTTTTAAACTTGTAAATTACATTTGAAGAGTCCATGGTAAAAACATGATAAGCGCTAATTTCTTAATTTTAGGGTTGGTTTTACAATATTATAGTAGGTCTAACTGGTCTCAGCAAAAACTCTGCAGAGAAATAAGCTGTTAAATCCTATGATATAGGGTGAATATGCCAGTGGTCGGACAGTTTTGAAAAAGCTGCCCAAGTAGCATTTGGATGTTATCGAACATCGGGTATACGTCGCGTTCAATATACCCGACGTCGGTCGGGTACCAACGTCGGTTCGACCACCGGACGACACTTATTTGCACCTAAATGGGCAATACAGATTCGGGTCGCCTCGACGTCGGTATCTGACCTAATAGGGAATGTAATTCTACCAATTACCAACGTCATATTACGTTGGATTTTAGGAACTTAAAATTCGTCGCTAAGTTACATCTGGTTTCAAATTCGCTACCAAGAATACATAAAAACCTAACCAAACTACCTAATTACAAATGGATTCATAATCACTCCTCGAATATAAGTATAAGTGCCTACCTAATTTCATATTATAATAATTCTGAATCATTAATCCAGACATCAGTTTCGTCAACGGAAGTCACTTTTTTGATATATCTGATTAAAATACTCCGGAAAACAACGAGCGCCTTCAAAATTAGGTAGATTTAAGAAATAAAAATATCTATAAAAAAGTAACTCGCAAAATATTTTTTTTTATTTTCTAGCTGGTTTAATCATAAAACTGTACTGTGGTTCCCCCCAAACTCAACTTTATCAATATTATTCTACTAGAAATCGGAATGTGAATATAAATTTTAAAAACAAAAAATGATTTTAAAATGGTTGACAATCGGATACTTGTTAAGAATGGCGGATTTCTGTGTCCGACTTAATATGAACTACCAATATACCAATTCCGACCGGGTCTCCAACATTAGTCGTCTCACACGACCGAAGTCATCAAATCGGACGACCGGCAATCGTATTATGACGTATATAATTCCAACGTACGCAACGTAAAATTTGCGATCGGCCGGCAGACGTAGGAGCATCCGTCGTCGGCCACAGAGCATATAATTTTTCGTATTCCTGGTAAACGATTCCCGACGTTGTCTGTTATTGGTCTATGATAGGTCAATTGTTTGTTGTCAAAAAATGTCTGACTGTCGACGGTTCAACGGTTTCGTAGGCGTAACCCATGGCGTAACCTCACTTTGCGTATCAGTGATTTGTGGATTTGTGCAATTATATTTTAGTTTTTGTTTTCACCTTAAAAAAATTGGCAGCCACTTTTTTAAGATAGTATATATACAAAATTTAAAAGAATTGGAACCAGTACCTCACATGTGGGAGGAGGCTGGGGTCTACTGGTTTCCTAAGCTAAAAAAAGAAATTAAGATGCACCAGTGTAATGCAGCATCTCTTCCGGATAACAAGCATTCGTGGGTGGAGGCAAGACATCACTACTACTATTATTATTTTGCAAAACCTTGACCTCTTTCTGTAAAATGTAGATGAATATCTAAATGCCTTTTTAGTGTTTTTAGGCATAATAAAAAAAATTAAGTTTGTTTACAAAAACTGTTTATTAGGTTATGTTCATGATATTCATTAGGCCGCAAATGCAACTTAATGGGTTGTATTTACGGACGTAAATAGAGATACGTAAATTAGGTTATAAATATGAACATAAAATACAACAAAATATAATTGGACGTTACTTTAGGGATTATCAGTGAGACGTATCCTATTGGGACAACGCACAATGCTTCGTCCCATGGACAAAAATCGAAAAAAAAAAAGTTAAAATGTATTAATATCTGAATATGTAATTATATACTTATAGCAATGTTCAACCATCCTGTATATTATTTTTCATAAATAGCGTTTTTTGTTAGCAAATATTTTCACTAAAAATAAATTTTGCGATCACTATCTTATCAGTGAAAGAATAACATAGAGTTAAACGGTACGTACTTAATTGAAAACCACTATGGATATTGTTAAACAAGGAATGTACTTTAAATTTATTTCTAAACAGGTTCGTGATTGTTTAGTTTTGATTTATTTTTTAAGATGATTCTTAAATGGGTATAAAAATTTTACGTTTTCAAACTTCAAAAAGGCATTTAAAAAAAACATATCAAAACATATCGTATTTATTGAATATTTTTGTTGCCATATTCATACACTTTTAATTTTTGTATAGTTCACCTGCGTCTGCTTGCGACGAACTTTATTTTATAATACTTTTCAGATGGAGGAAAATTGATAAGCAATGCCGATCTGGTTAATACTTGGCTTGATCATAAGGACAAGTACTCAAAATTATTTGTATTTCAAAAAATGTGTTCTTTATTAGATATTGATGAACCTTCCAGTCAAATGAGACACCACTTGTGCCTGAAAAAGCCCACTATGTTGGAGCGAAACGTCGCATAAAAATTTTCCAATTTTCAATTTATTATAAAACCTCATACCCAAGAAAAGGAAAAAATAATATATGGATATGGTCTATTAAAGAGGTAACTATTAATATCCGAGCCCCTCATACCAGCAAGAAGAACAGTAACAACGCGAAAAATTAACTTATTAGAAAATGATGTACAGAAATATCTTATATGTGAGGATACTTCATCTACCTGTGATTTGGATACTATAAATTTGGAAGATTCTGTCAGCAGTGATTCTTCTGAATCAGAGTAGTTACGATCTATGCATTTTGTTGTCCTAAAGTAAATTTATAGTATCTTAAGTTTTTTTTTTAATTAAATATAACATTAATGTTTCTTTTTCATTAAAGAAAAACATATTTATCTTATATTAGGCTTATATTGTAGGAATCATGTTCTAATATTATTTCAATTCTTTTTTATCACAGGGATTTATTTGATACTTACACCGTTTTCATACTATAAATTATTATTTCCTTAGATGGAACACAGCTCCAACATTTTTATTATTTATAAGATTTTTTCATAAACGTGGGACTAAGAACATCATCATTTAGTACAATGAGAGTACTCATCATTTGTGTCAAATAAACCTAGTTTGAATAAATTGCCTACTAGAATTTTTAGAATTTAGAATGAGTGGGAGGGGGGTTAATCACTTCGACCTTACAGATCCATTGTGTCCCTCTTAGTAGGTATGGGGGCACCTTAGACAGACAGCCACTTCCGGTCCAGACACCTAATTCCAGGAACCCAATCAGATAAGAACATGTAAAAATACGTTAATAAATAAGAATAAACAGGTTTGAGCCGTGGTGAACCGCTTTAAAACAGAAATAAACAGGTCTAAACAAAAAATGAACAGGTCTGTTTTTTCATAAACGTGGGACTAAGAACATCATCATTTAGTACAATGAGAGTACTCATCATTTGTGTCAAATAAACCTAGTTTGAATAAATTGCCTACTAGAATTTTTAGAATTTAGAATGAGTGGGAGGGGGGTTAATCACTTCGACCTTACAGATCCATTGTGTCCCCCTTTCTTGAATCATAACTCATCATACACTCCCAGGGCTTTGACAAAAGCCAGTATCTGGGACCGTTTGCCTACTATAAAAGAGAAGTTTTGCATTTTTGTTCTCTAGAGCCATATGTTCGAAGCACTGTGCAACGGGTAGACGTCGGGCTAGTTCAAGTATATGTACGTCGTGCAAGCCAACGTGGGAACGACGTTGGGAAATTAATAAAAATGGTACGTTGTTATTTTGTACGTCGACAGATCGTTGAATTTACCGACTCGGATCCAACGACGTCGCTTTTAATAGAAAAGCGACGTCACCGGTCGTATCACCAGCATCCGACCTAAATTTGCATAAAGTCTGACGTCGCTTCAGGTCAGATTTAGTTCGAACTCAGATAGATGCTACTTGGGTGGGTTTGAATTGTTGATTATTTTTTTTTATTAAAGCATCTAGGTCATTTGCTAGCTCAGAATTAGAATTATTAGAGTTAAGCAACTCGCATTTTCATTGGAGGACATCGTCATATTTATTTCAAACCAATAATCAACGAGAATATTCGTATAATTTAACAAAATAACTGTAAACCGCTATAAATACGAATTGTTGGTTAGGTTCAAAAATGTTTCTCTTCAAATTTAAGCGTTAACATTTTCAGGCATTTGCATAAAATTTTGTATTTTTGATGGTATTCCACAAAATTTGCAGGCTATTGAGCAAACAGAAAATGTACAGTGCTTTCATTTTAATTTGTCCCACTTTTAAAGGGCTGTAAAATATTTATTTTTTGAGTTAAAATGTCGAATGAAAAAAGAAATTGTAGTGTTTTTCGTTAAGTTTTATGCCGTTGAGTCAAAAATTATTGTATAAACTGTCAAATGTCAAAATTATTGACATAACTTACTTTTATTTTGGTACACCCTATATATTATGAAATATATCGTGAGATATTTAAAAATACTTTTTTTTTCTGATTACGAAAATATGCCACACTTGCCCTTTCTTTTCAGTAGTTTAGCGCAAATTCGTATAAATATGATTAAAATGTAAAAATTGTACAATTCTTGGAAACAAAATAATAAACACGGGTATCTTAATGTTGAAAAATTATAATTTTAATCATATTTATACGAATTTGCGCTAAACTAATGAAAAGAAAGGGCAAGTGTGGCATATTTTCGTAATCAGGAAAAAAAGTCTTTTTAAATGTTTAATGATATATAGGGTGTACCATTTAAAAAAAGTAAGTTATGTCAATAATTTTGACATTTGACAGTTTATACAACTTTTGACTCAATGGCAAAAAACTTAACGAAAAACACTACAATTTCTTTTTTTTTACTCAACCTTTTAACTAAAACAACAAATATTTTGCAGCCTTTTAAAAGTGGGACAGATTAAAATGAATGAACTGTACAGATTACAGAAATAAATTGAGAATAATATTTATCAATATGCGCACATAGTGCACACACTGTTTTTTTTTTAAATTAAGTTTATAATAGTTAAGAACAAGATATTTAGAAACTATGTAATAAGATATTTGAAAGTGAAATTATATAACACGAAACAAAATATATTGTTTTTAGTTTATCCACCTCAACTTACGTAGTTAACGATATGGACTAACTGTAATTAGGATAATTATCAAATGGAATCCTACTCCAGGCCAAAACGTTTATAAAACATTTACCTAGCTCAAAAAACTTTAAATGTTTTTTACGACTAATTAATTATTATATTTGATATTATAATTAATGCAATTAAAGTATAATGCATTATGCACGAATTAATTGTATCAACTAATATTATGTCGATATGACAAAACTACCTTTCCGATAAAAATATTAATTATTCATTTAAAATACAGTGAAACATATCGATAATAAATTAGAGACGGAAATTTATTAATAAAATATCAATAATGCCTCTGAAAATAATAATATAACCTGTTAAGACTGGCTTCGGCTTGCACAATTCAATTTCTCTATTGAAATTTTTATAATAGTATTCTCTGGTATATGTTTCATTATAATTCTGAAAAAACTATTTTGCCACTGAAGCAGAGATCTGAAAAATAAAAAAGTTATATTTTTGTAAAATGTCAGTGCGAAGAATCCGAACAGACCAGCTTGTCAATGAGTTTGTATTTGTAAATACATTTGCATAACCAAACAAAAATAATTAACATTTATGGGGGGTAGTGTATAATGAGTGGGAAGGGAGTTAATCACCGCGATCTTAAAGACCTATTTTGTAGTGTCCCCCTTTCTTGAGTTACAACTCATGTAGTCAACATCATGCAGTCTAAAGCTCATCATATATGAGTATTTTCCTGTTGTAGAGAGACAGAGTATCTCCCATCCTTCTCTCTCAACAGATGTTCTTCCCCAAGGAGTGGACATCTACCTCCTACGTAAGGGTTTGGTTAGGTGCCCTCCGTGCCCTTCACAATCGAGTACCTTGTCTCCCGCTGAGGTACCTGTGAGGTGGAGACTGGAGGATCTGCCTTTATTTTCTCCATCTCTTTAACTTGGTAGCTACTTAACCTTGATTTTTTTCTATTGCCTCCATCGATTTGAGACCAATTCCTATTGTGAGGCCGTGACCATGGCCCTCCTTCCTCGAGTTGACTCGCCAACTCCATTGACGCCGATGTCCATGCATTGAAATTCTGGCTCAGATGTCCTTACATTGGAATTCTGGTAAAGCTGGTGATACGTCCATGCCTGCCTCCCGGTGTTGGATAGCTTTCTATTCTGTTTTTTTCTCCTTGTCTCTTTTTCTCTCTTGCCCTTTGGTGGAGATGCGTCAGGCTGTTTCTTGGTTTCTTTACTCTCCCCTTTTTCATGGAGTGTTTTCGCTTTTGTGGAAAATTCTTTGTGGAGCAGGTTAATCTTTTCTTCCCATACCCTCTGTCCGTGAAACATGATCACAGCCACTAGAGGTGCCTGCTTATGGATGTACGACTTAGTGTAATTTTGTGGCCACTACACTACAGTCAGGTGCTCCTATCTTTAGCCACAAGAAAATGCTCCTTGACAGAGTGCTTGAGGGCATTCCCCGTGACACCCTACTGGAAGTTTTCCCAACTGAAAGGTCTCGCGTCTCCTAGGGGAAGTTTTAGATAAATGAATGTTCTGATAAAAGAAAGTAGTTTTAGCAGAGTAAGTAAACCGACGAGTAGCGACAGTCCGGTTTTCAATTTTCTTTGCGGCTGCGCAAAATAAGTAGTCTATCTGTCATATGAAGAAGCGAAGTTGCCACTGTTGCCATTTATCAAACATCTCTATATACTCTATTTCAAGTATGCCTTAGGCAACGAATTATTTTTTTAATTATTTATTAGCTGTAAGACATTTTATACATTCAAATTTAGAAATAGGGATTAAAAAAAACAAAAAAAATATGTATAAAACTCCCATCACATCAAAATAGCCGACGCGACGGTTTCTGTCGCTACTCGTCGATCCACTTACTCTGGTTTTAGTTTACATTTTTTCTATTAATTTCTACCTTAGTGACAGTATTGCTAATGGATCGACCGTTTCTACCACACGAAACTAGTGTGATGAAGAAAAGAACAGTACGAATCCGGGCATACACGCCGATGATTGATTTTTTTACTGTTATCAATATTTTGAAATTATATCACTGATAGAAATATCTGAACAGCAAATTCCCAAAGATATTAATAAATAAGTAATACCTATATCAGTAAATTCAATTGTTGACTATTGCAAGACTGAGCCGTTACCAAACATCACTATTGCAGATATTTGTGCCTCTAATTTCAATGCAAGCATTCACAATATCAAATTTAGTGGTAGTAGTTTTCAATTAGTAGGAAAAGCTTTAACTTTTTCCACTAATTATACTTCATAATTTGCGAGTAATGTCATTTTGGTCTTTGATTATTAGGCTTTCTGTATGGATACAATTGACTACCGCAAGCTGTTGCTAGGGTATTTTATTAATTTTAATTGAATTTTTTTAAACATTGTGAATGATCGTAAACTTTTAATTATGAAGAATAATTGAACCCATTAATTTATTCCACTCATTTCGAGGTACTGAATGAGGCTTTACGTTCTGGTTTCCCACCAAACTGAATTTACAAGTCTATGCATTGCTGGTGTCTTGTTAAAAACAAAACTTTTTTTTTCTTGGAACAAAATTGCCTTTGCCAAAAATCAAAAATATAAGCTTTAGCTTCTCTTACCGATCGCCGAATTCTCGTTCGTGAATTATTTATAAAATTATTCCTTGCCTTCAACTCGGGATAATTTCCAAAATATTTAAAAAAAATCTAGAGATAGTTTCACCTCTTGTGGTATTACTACACAATGTCGGCTTGGCAGCTCCACGCTTTCGTACAATTAAGGTATTATATGAAAACCGAAAATGTCACTTTTACGTACAAATTAAAATTTTCCTCTTAATTATGCAGCAATTTTCGCGATATGAGGGTCGGTATTGCTTCCTCGCAATTTACACATCTTTATCTATATCGTTTTCAGGTAGAGCGAGTGGGGCACGCACGTGTTTATTGATCCCATAATTAAACGCGAAAGGGTTTAGGTTCTCGGCTCGTGCGAAATTCATAAGCCATTACGTTCGGCCGGGCACAAAATCCTAAATATTCATAAGTCTGAGAGTGGGGTCGCACAGCTAAACGATGCCCAGCAAGGCAGGAAGAGACCAGCGCCTATGGACAAGAGGGCTTTATTTTTTCAATTTTTATTGTTATTTAAATAATCCAATTGTTTTTAGAGTAGCTACATTAAACCATAACAAACAACTTTCATTTAGAACCTCGCAGTTAGTGGTTTCAATTAACGTAGAAGTTTGTTTCTCTAATTTGAATGTAGCATTCAGAACGTCGGAATTAAATAGCCAGCTAGACCACTCTAAGGAAATCAGGAGATGGATTGAAATAACTAGGGCTGGTTTCCTCAACATGCGAATGTTCTTATGCTATTCGAGAATAGCTATACCATAGCGAGGCTAAGGACATTAAAATGCTATATATGTCCCCTATTTCAATATGGATGCGGAACATGGAAGCTAAAACAAAAAGACATCAAACGCTTTAATGCGTTTGAAATGTGGATGTATCGTCGGATGCTGAGGATAAGTTGGATCTCCAGAACAACAAACTGTGAAGTTTTAAACAGAATGAAAACTCGTGCACACCTAAGAGGCACAATTAAAATCAAAAAGACTTCCTATCTTGGACACATACTGCGACACTCAGGATACCAAGAAATACAGCTCATAATTGAATGAAAAATTGATGGAAAACGTAGCATAGGGAGGAAAAAGAAATCATGGCGAAGTAACATAAGAGATTGGACCCACACAGACGGAAACACCCTTATTCACCAAGCTCTGGACAGAGAGTCATATGCCATATTAATCGCCAACCTTAACAGAGAAGGCACCGAGGAGGAGGAGGATTCAGAACGTCAATATTAGTGGTAGGTATTTTCAATTAGTAGAAAAAGTTATCAAACTTTTAACTTTTCCACTAATTATACTTCAAAATTTGCGAGGAATGTCATTTTGGCATTTGATTATCATACGTCAAGAGAAAATGTCGTTAGAAATCAAAAGTTTATTGTTTTAGAAGCTAAATATTAGGCTTTCTCTATGGATACAACTGATTACCGCAAGCTGTTGATAGGATAATCTATTAATTTTAATTGTAATTTTAGTAGACATTGTGAATGATAGTAAATTAAAAACTATAGAGTCTAATTGAAACCACTAATTTATTCCACTAATTGCGGGGTTCTGAATGAAGCTTTAGAACCACTAATTTGTTCCACTAATTTCCAGGTTCTGAAAGAGGTTTTACTTTTTAGTTTCTATGGAAATTGAATTTACAGTTCAACTAAACTTTCTATGCACGGCTGGTGTCTTGTTAAAGGAAAAAAATAGCCTTTGCCAAAAATCAAAAACATAATTTTAAAATGATTTTTAACAAAATTTGGTTTTAGTTTTCTCCTACCGATCGTAAATTCTCGTTCGTGAATATTTTTTGTAAAATTTGTTGTGCCCAGTCCTCAACTCGGGATAATTTTCTTAATATTCTTGAATTCAGAAAAAAAATCCAGAGATAGTTTCACCTCTTGTGGTATATGCTACATAATGTTGGCTTGGCAGCTCTACGCTTTCGTACAATTAAGGTACCTATATGAAAAGCGAAATTGTCACTTTTACGTACAAATTAAAATTTTCCTCTTAATTATGCAGCAATTTTCGCGATATGAGGGTCGGTATTGCTCCCTCGCAATTTACACATCTTTATCTATATCGTTTTCAGGTAGAGCGAGTGGGGCACGCACGTGTTTATTGATCCCATAATTAAACGCGAAAGGGTTTAGGTTCTCGGCTCGTGCGAAATTCATAAGCCATTACGTTCGGCCGGGCACAAAATCCTAAATATTCATAAGTCTGAGAGTGGGGTCGCACAGCTAAACGATGCCCAGCAAGGCAGGAAGAGACCAGCGCCTGTGGACAAGAGAGTTTTTTTTTCAATTTTTATTGTTATTTAAATAATCCAGTTGTTTTTAGAGTAGCTACATTAAACTATAACACTAAAGTTTCATTTAGAACCTCGCAATTAGTGGTTTCAATTAGCGTAGAAGTTTGTTTCTCTAATTTGAATGTGAGCATTCAGAACCTCGGAATTAAACAGCCAGCTAGACCACTCTAAGGAAATCAGAAGATGCGAATATTCTTATGCTATTCGAGAATAGCTATACCAACGAGGCTAAGAACATTAAAATGCTATACTAAGGGCTGGCAAAGGTTAGTCTTGGGTCGAGATTTCCGTATGTAATAAGAGTACAATGCGTTTATGTACTGAACAAAGAGAGAACAGTAAAAACGTTGCCAAACGTATGAAATAAACCGAGAAACTGTGCACATCGCTAAGAGACATGGAAGGGAATAAGCAGATTTGTCGCAGTTGACCGGTCGACCCAATCAATACCTCTGTCAGTACTTTTAAAGTTCTAGGGGAAAGTGTACATCATGCGTTCAGCTTCACGATTTAATTACGTCTCGTGATACTTAATTTGTTTATTTGTTAACGAGTTGTAATTTTCCCTATAGCTTGAATTTTTTTAAGTGCAAGCTAGAAACACTTGCATTTTTGGTAAAAATAAGCGGAATTGAGTGGGTATTTGATAGTGGTCGCGCTATTAGAACTCTGAATTCAAAAATCGATATCTCGAAATCTATTAGAAATAATAGATTGTAGTTTTTTCAAGAACTTTGTTAATATTTCTGCTGTATTTTCTTTGTAGACAGTATGTGAAAATCTTATCAATAAAAAAATTACACGATTGCTGAAAATTGCTATGCTCTAAAAGTAAATGGATGGATTGTTTACAATTTTTGAATGGAAAAAACAACGTTATCGATTTTTTCTTATGTAAACATATTGTAAAATATCCGATCTTAAAAATACAAAGAAGTTTCGATATCTAAAGTGGTTCTTGAGTTATGGCCTGTTATGTGTTAAAAAGTTGAGCTTTTAAATTATCGCGATTACTGACGTTTTCTCGTTATAAAAAAAATGACACCCCGATATCCTTATAATTCCATTCCAGATGCTCAGAAACATGTCTAATGATTTTATCTAGGTATCTCTTGTAAAAAAAGTCTTTAATAAATAAAAAATAAGCGGTTTGCGATCGTGATTTTACTTTACTTGATAGGGAAAGGCGTATCGGCAACGCCGCAACAGCACACCATCGCGCGTCGCGTCGGTCGGTCGCATTTCTCTCACTCCGACTTAATAGGATCCCAATGCGATTTACTTCCACACATGTAAATGCTGACCCAAAAGTAACAGTTGCCAGCACGGTATATGTTCCCTATTTCAATATGGATGCGGAACATGGACGCTAAAACAAGAAGACATTAAACACCTTAATGCGTTTGAAATGTGTATGTATCGTCGGATGCTGAGGATAAGTTGGACCTCCAGAACAACAAACTGTGAAGTTTTAAACAGAATGAAAACTCGTGCACACCTAACAGGCACAATTAAAATAAAAAAGACTTCCTACCTTGGACACAATATAAATACTCAGTATATGAGGATATACAGCTCATAATAGAAGGAAAAATCGATGGAAAACGTAGCATAGGGAGGGAAAAGAAATCATGGGTACGTAGCATAAGAGATTGATTGGACTCACACAGACGGAAACACCCTTATTCACCAAGCTATGGACAGAGAATCATATGCCATATTAATCGCCAACTTCGAAAGAGAAGGTACCTAGGTAGGAGGAGGAGGATTCTGAACGTGAACATCAGTGGTAGGTATTTTCAGTTAGTGAAGAAAGTTAACAAACTCTTGACTTTTCCACTAATTATACTTCAAAATTTGCGAGGAATATCATTTTGGCCTTTGATTATCATCCATCAAGAGAAAATGTGGTTAGAAATCAAAAGTTGATTGTTTTGTAAGCTAAATATTAGGCTTTCTGTATAGATACAACTGATTATCGCAAGCTGTTGCTAGGATATTCTATTAATTTTGCCAGGGTCTCAAAAGGTTTCCAGGTACATGGATTGGCAGAAGGGGACCAATTGAATAGCCTCCAAGATTACTGGATTTAACACCCTTAGACTTCTTTCTTTGGGGACATCTTAAATCCATTGTTTATCAAATACAACCTACTGATATTGATGATCTTAAAAGGCGAATTACAGCAGAATGCCGGTCAGTTCCTGGTGAAGTTTTCCGAAATGTTAGGGAGGAGTTTGAAAACAGACTTTAGTATTGATTACAGGAAAATCGACAACACTTTGAACAACTTATGGTGTAACCTAATCTTCTAATCATTTGTACTACAAGGAGATCCATTGGAATAATTTTTGTGTAAACACTAGTCTGAAAACCAAAATCTTAATGCCGGCATATTTAATTGTTTCTTCTTGTTTTCTTTTTGAAACGTGATTATTTGGAAACCTCTGGACAAAAAGCAACAAAGTAGGATATCACTGAAAAGAAAATTAAACGCTCTTTAAAACGATGTGCTACTTAACCCCCATTCCCATTTAAAATTGTAAGGGTGACATCTACTCCTCGTAGGGGGTTGAAAGAAAAAGGCGAAAAATATTCATTTAAAGTGCCCCCCTTACAAATAAAATTGATGTGTCTCTCCGATTTTTTATATTTTTAACTCCAAGAAAGATATTAAGGGTGTGAAGTTTTAAAATCGACGCTTTGTATGTCTTAGTACATAGTTCAAGTGTGCACTTAAACGAATATCCAAAGTTCTTTATTATACAAGCTATATATAGACGCACTGCTGTAGGACACTGCATACTACAACCTACGATTAGCAAAGTTAGCAACTAACCAAGCAACGGTTTGCGCATACAAAGCGACTCAACCCGAACATAAGGAACACGATCCCATCGATCCTGCTCAAAGCAATTAGAGCAAAGTCGGCGTACTGCTGCTATTTCGGTTAACAATTACAACAAATTAATGCTGCCAGGCTCTCAAAGGACATTGGATTACTGGCAACCAAGTAAACTCGTTAGACTAAACTCGGAGCAAAATCGTAAAATACGTCGATTTTACATACTAACGCTTAAGGAATTTGTTACCCCAAAGTTTTGTACTGGAAATTTTGTTGATATCTACAGTGTGAACCACTGTATAAAACATCTAACTGAGTTTTAATAATTTACAGGTGAAGCTAACGTGGGTTTACGCCAAATTGACGCATCCTCATTATTTATATAAGTTGTAAATAAAATCTAAAGAAAATATATCTAATCGAGTCGGTTAAATGGGAAAAGAATTGCAGTTGTGTGGGGTCATAAATATGCGTCTTTTAGATTTTTGAAAAAGTTCATGGCTTACTAGATATTTCGAAAAATACAAATTTCGGCTATTTTAAAAATTGTCCCTAATTCCATTACAACCTATTTTAGACAAAAAGTTGTAGATAAGCACATCCTTAATGAGATTGTGTTCTCCGTTTTTTTCTAAAGCCTGCCATATTTGACATGACACAAACATGTTTTTTTTTAAATGGAAACCATAGTTGGCCATGACCTTCATAAAAAGCGCCATTTTTTAAGATTTTCAGCGATATAAGCTATATGTTTTTTTCAGGGTTGTTGAGTTTTTTGGTAAAAACGGATTTTTTTGAAAATCAATTTTATTTTTTCCTGTCGTTACTTTTTAGAAAATCAAGTAATTAATTACATATTATCATAATCACTTTATTAGGGCTATCTGATAGTATTTTTTGATTTTCAAATTAGCCGATAATTTGTGAGATACAGAGGCCAACTTAAATTTTTTAAATACGGACCTGCATTTTTTATTTCAGGTTTTTAAAGAACTGAGACCGAGTTCTTGAGTACAATGATATGCCAAACTTTGGATAGGATACTTGGATGGATTATATTGCTTTCTTAATCTTTTTATTCAAGCATAATATAATATTAATTTAGTTTTAAACTGTAGTTAAATTCATTCAGTCTTTGTCGACTTCAAAAACTGAAACAACTAAATTTCGGAAACGGAAACAAAAGCAACGAACCCACACCGTTTCAAAACTAGCCTTATATTTCGCGGTTGTAAAATTTACATTCGTTGAATTTTTCATGGGAAAGTAAAATAAATCACTCAAAATCTGCATCACACAGACGACAGGAAGGAAGAAAGTATGGTTCAGTGAATTCTAGGCTGAGTGAGGTAAATTACTGGGATGCTACTTTTGACAAGTCAGGTGAATTGGATTTTCTTTCAGAGAAATAAGCAAACTTAGCTACATCTCGGCAGATGGATGACATTAGCTTGAAGTCAAATACAAGTTGGAAAGAAATTACTTATTAGTAATCCCATCAAAAATTTAGAATGTAAAAAATGCCTAGTCTTGCAACACAATTCTTCCACTATAAAAAGTTTGTGACACAAACTTTCCTTTTATTGAGAATTTAAGTCAAAATGTTGCGAACGGCTACTCTTGGAGGCGGTGGGAACAAGCTTTTGCTTCTGCACTTGACTAAAAATATGATACCCACCTATACCTTACACTGCATACCAAAGGGCGCCACTTATTTCAAAAAGAGATGCTAAGTAGGATAGTACAAACTGAAATAAGAAAATTTGTACAAGTGTATTAATTGAATGGAAACTAAAATTAGTATAGTTATTAAATGTTTTGAGAAACTGGATCAACCAATGAAACAATTCAAATACCCAAAAAAATAAGATTTATTTCTTGTTAGAAATTATCCAGTACCTATTCGGCACAGCAGTTATATCTTAAAACTTGTTTAAAATCAAATTATGTCTTTTCAGATATTATTCAAATAATTATAATATAACAAGAATACTTTTAGAGACGGTCTTGGTTTTATTCGAATATTAAATATCTAAATTTCAATTGACTTATTACGAAGATTCATGAACCTTTTTGTTTATATATAGTTAAGGGAAAAAGTTTAAAAGCTGTATCCTAGATTGCCCTTACAGGACAAAGATCATAATGTTATAAAAGGTTAACATAAATAGATGTTAAATTTGAATAATCAATCAATATAACATGATTATTTTAATAATCAAATACAAATAAAATTTAGGCAATGCTGAAGGCAAATACTTAAAGTGCTAAAAAATATATAAAATGTAACAGAATGTTAAATTTTCTAAATTAAAGGTTAAAGTAATGCTGAAGGCAAGTACTTAACCGGTTAAATGTAAAATGTTAAGAATAGTTAATTTCTTAGCAAATCTAACCGAACAGGCTGCTACTGATTACTTCGGTGCCTGAACACGTAAGAAAAACTTGTGGAAAAACTTGGCACAAACTTCTAGAAAAATATGCAGAACAACTTGCAGAAAAACGTCTAGAAAAATGTCTAGAAATACTTGAAGAAAAATACGTGGAAAAATGCTGAGAAAAACACGTAGAAAAACCTAAAAAGAAATGCACGGTATTAGTTAACCTTACATTTTAAAAAACTCGAAAAATTTACGAAGGTATTAATTTACCTCATTGTGAAGGCACACAATCAATAATTATTTAACATTTCTTCTCAAATAAGGGCTGGACACTTCTCATCAAAAAGCTGGAATCTAAAAGAAAGGCATGTGAAGGTTTTTTCTACCAAATGGAATGTCAAAGATTCATTAATATCTCAACAATCAAAAACTATATGGGATCTCCATCCATCTATGGGACAACAAAGTCACAATATTTTTCCCATATTGTGAAAAATACTAGCCAAATAAATTTAATTCTCAAAATGGCACAGTGACCTCGACAACGGCCAAATCCGAGGTGACGATTTTGACGTTTCCCGTCTTGTCGATACACCAGGGTACGATCCAATATTTTCGATAGAGAGCGTTCCGAAATTTAAACGTTGTAGAAATGTAAAAAGAATATCGATACAATAATAAAATACCGTCTGTAATAAAAAAAGTAGCATTTGGAAAATAAAAATGCTACAAGTTGTGAGATCTCATGTAAAACTAAGTCAGTCTATTTTATTTAGTGTCTCTTTAAGCACCTATTCAACAATTTTGTTATAAATTTTTCGTCTCAGTATTCGTCATCTTTATTTCTGTAATAATTATAATGACTTGGCAATTGCAGAGCACCATAATTAAAAAAGAATAATCTGTCACAGTGCCCGTAAAAAATAAAGTTTTGTAATTAGAATAGAATTATCTCTCGTGAATATCATATCCCATACCAACAAAGATGCTACCACTTTTCAAATGATCCGGCAACACTGTAACACTGACAATATTTTAGATAGATGGAGCAGGTTCCTTTATATAAAAATCTAAATTTTCAAAACAATCCTATCACCGGTCTTCCTATTACCATCGCCGGAGTCGATTAACGGTAGTGGCTAGACAGCTAACTTTTGATCCATAAAGATATTTCCATGTTTTCCTTCCATTATAAGCTTAAAGCTACCTAAAATTCGAAATTTGAAGTTAGTGACACATTTAGAAGTACTTTAAAATTTTGCTGACGGCGCGGCGAGTGTAATTCATAATCCTTGAATTATTGTTGGTACATTAAAATACAAATAAAATCAGAAGAGATTGCTTCGATTAATTCTAGTTTTCTACCTTTTTTCCCGACGGGAAAGTCAGTTACCGATAGCGGTTAGACAGCTAACTTTTAATCCATAGGCTTAAAGCTACCTAAAATTTGAAATTTGAAGTTTATGACACATCTAGAAGTATCTTAGAATTGTGATGATCTGTCAGTGAGTCAATGTCAAAATTAAAGAAGTTTGACAAGCGATAATTCATAAACTATGTGTTATAATTACTAGATATTTTGGTAACCTAGCCAGCTATAGTACGTCTTCATGTGTAGTGAAAATTAATATTCTTGCTTTATCCACAACGAACATACAGGGTGGTCTAAAGTGCCGCTAATACCTTCGAGAGAAGGATGGTGCGACTGTGTTCGACTTAGCGGGGGCACTGCCATGCCCCTAGATTTGCTTGATGGCATGAAGATACAGCTCTTGCCCTCCAATATAATGGTTGCTGGTTCGAATCCCATTGCAGGCATTTCATCAGCCATCTATTTCTGATAAAAATAAAATTAATTTTGGTACCTAGGTCGCCCCAGCCTTAGAGGAATAATACTTAAGACTCAATTTTCAGATGATAATACGGCAGTTGACGCGGTTGAAGGGTACCGGTTAGTACTACCTTCCTATCGACAGCTTTAGTATTATAAGTTAATAGTAACTTGTTACTCCCAAGACGTGCAAACTCTATACCGGGTATTTGAAATACGATTCTCACCGTTGGAATCTCGGAAACGGCAAGATATACAGAGTGGGTCAAATTGGATGCCCAATTTTGCCACTTTCGGAAATATAACGACTTGTAACACCAAATCTGACATCTTGCTATGTATCCAAGTACACTGTCATGGAAACCATTTGACCCAAGCTTTGAATAAGAAGACTGAGGAAGGAGCATAATGTTATCCATGTATTCATGCATGGTGGGCGGAAAAAGGACTCTAGCGTGGGGATCCTTGAGAGTTCTGTTTGACAATTCATTTGACACATTTGAATTTGATTTTAAATTTTGTGTATTTGTCAATCTTTACGTAGCTTATTTTATGTTATTTATTATTTATTCTACTACTGATAGTTGTATAAAGGTAGTAAATCTAGATGGAAATTGTGGCAGAACTTAAATTAACAGTGACACTATCGCGATTTATCGAAAAAGACTCTAAAATAGTTAGTTGTGTAGCGTGCGGTAGTTCTCGCAAAAATCGAGTGAAATAATGGAACAACTTTTCGCTAGGAGGTGACTATATAATATACATACGTGTAGTAAACCGATCATTTATGAAATACTCTTAAATTAACTAACTATATATTTTTGTTTGTATTTTGGCTTTTATTTACTACTTTTCAAATATTAGATATCGATTAGATGTCAAAGAATTTAGATACGTCAATTTGACTTACCTGCTTCAGTAGCGTATCGGATGTTTGTGTTAACAAATAATTATTTAACAATTTTAATAACTACCAACATTTATTCACAACGTAAAATAAAAAAAATATTGAGTCTACCCCACGTCTACCCTACATCATAGTTTTATATTTTTTAAATAAAATTAGAACGGCACTGATAAACCGGAATTTAAGTCGGCCATATTTGAGTCCCATCGCGGTAGACCTAAGATTTTTGATATGCCCTTCCTTAGTCTTCTTATTCAAAGGACCCAAGTGTATTTGTACAAGTTACTTGGTCCTGAGTTGTCATCCCAGTACTCTTATGCCATATCAACGGGACTTATACGATCCAAGTAGCGTACAAGTGGGACGCGATACTTGATCCTAGTATACTTGTACCGTTTCAACATAACTTTAAGCAAACTATTAAAGACATAGAATGTAAGGTGTAAAATTATTTTTAAACGGTGAGTCACTGGTCACTGCTGTGTATGAACTGAATAATATAGTCAATTACTTTTTCTTACTATCAAAAATTACAAAAAAAGTTAATATCACCACATTGAAAAGAACCAAAAACTCTCGATCAAACGAAAAAGGAAATTAAAAGGAGATTTTTAAATACTCTAGTTATAAGGTCCGACTAAGCGCACTTAATCAACAATTCCTCTGATTAAAATTGCCGAGTCTGGCCCATTTGTTTTCCAAGCCCGAGCAAATCAAAAGGAAGAACGACTCTTACAAAAACCGGATATCCTCTTTTTGCGCCTGTTTCCAGTATTAATTGACTTCTTTCACTTTCGCCTTTAATTAATCCGAGTAAACGAAAATATTTCGAATGACTGCTTTATCGCGATTTTTCACCTTTTTCGAAGAGATTTCTTATTTTCGCATTGCTTAGATTCCCGAAGAAAACGAATAAAATAAAGAAGATAGACATATAATGTTATTTTTAATAACTGACAAATAAACATCTATCAATTTGTCAATATTACTAAACGATTTTCGGAACAATATTTTATAGAGGGTGGTCTGAATTGTATTCGGAAACTTCGTTAATTATATTCTGCAGATGAAAATAAGTAAAACAGTTCCTATAAATGTATGTCGTAAAATGCTTCTTTTTGGAGATACAGGGTATAGAAGTTTCATTTTTATTCCCATTTTTGCAAATTATTTCTGATTGGATATTTGGATGAAAAATTATGTTTAGCGGTTTTTTAACATGGAAAATTCGATTTCGGTGTCAGTATTACTTCTACATGTAGAGGGCGCCACCTACATATTTTTTAGCTGTTTTGAAGAGTAATAACGTAAAAAAGACTCTTGGTAAAAATTCTCAACATATTTAGAATCTAAATACAGTCGACTCTCGATAATTTGACACTCGTTAATTTGAATATCTCGATATATTGAAGTCCTTTAAGAAAATACTCGATAAATTGAAAAAAAGTAATATAATCTCCCCTTGATAATTTGAATGAATTCTTGCTCGCCGACATTCTATAATTTGAAGTGAGAGCTTCCTTACTCTCTATAATTTGAACTCGACATTTTATAATTTGAAATAAGAAATCTCATATTTTGAAGTCCGTGATTATGTATTTGCCCCTTTGAATAAGAAGACTAAGGAAGGAGCATATCAAAAATCTTAGGTCCACCGCGATGGGAAGCAAATATGGCCGGCTTAAATTCCGGTTTATCAGTGCCGTTCTAATTTAATTTAAAAAATCTAAAACTATGATGTAGGGTAGACGTGGGGTAGACTCAATAATTTGTTTTTTTTATTTTACGTTGTGGGTAAATATTGGTAGTTATTACAATTGTTATAAAAACATATTATTATAATAAAAATAGATAATTTTTAATAATTATTTATTAACACAAACATCCGATACGCTACTGAAGCAGGTAAGTCAAATTGACGTATCTAAATTCTTTGACATCTAATCTTTGACAAGTAGTAAATAAAAGCAAAAATATACACGTATGTATATTATATAGTCACTTACTAGCGAAAAGTTGTTCCATTATTTCACTCGATTTTCGCCGAGATCTCCCGCACGCTACACAACCAACTATTTTAGAGTTTTTTTGATAAATCGCGATAGTGTCACTGTTAATTTAAGTTCTGCCACAATTTCCATCTAGATTTTCTACCTTATACAACTATCAGTAGTAGAATAAATAATAAATAACATAAAATAAGCTCCGTAAAGACTGAGAAATCCACAAAATTTCAAATCAAATTCAAATGTGTCAAATGAATCGTCAAACAGAACTGTCAAGGATCCCCACCCTAGAGTCCTTTTTCCGCCCACCATGCATGAATACATGCATTATGCTCCTTCCTTAGTCTTCTTATTCAAAGATTTACCTATTTGCCATTTGTTTAGCCAATAATGTAGTCATTGCGTCGGTATTGTTTCCCTGTACAGACCTGTCGTTAGTTTACATCGACAACTCTTGTTTATTTGAATTTATCCCTATTTCCTCTTGATTATTTGAACTTCTATTATGTTTGAACTCTCTTTATATTGATTTTTTTTCCTGGTCCCTTGAGTTTCAAATTATCGAGTCGACTGTAGCTAATACATGATCCATTGATCATGTTTTGATCATAATTGATGCAAATATGCATGTTAACTGGGTAGTTATTAGTCTGAAATAATAAATTTGAAAAGTTTTTATGCCAAAGGATCAAGAGAAGCAATTTTATCGTTATTATTTATTATTATTATTATACAGTGCTTTTATTTTAACGGTGAACATAGGCGTCAATCATTATAGTTTGTATATCACACCCCTGTTGCCAGTCCATAGCCAACCTTTTATCATCCTTATATACCAATGTTTATTTCATAAAATTCAAAATATTTTTTTTTTCATCGAAATCTAGGATTTTTGCCAATTTTTTGAGCTAGAACTATTTTTAGGTAATTAAAAAAAATTAAAACAAAAAATATTGTTTGTTGTGTGAGTATGCATAGTATTTACTCAAATTCAATGCTTTGGCTGTTCCGCTTTAAAAATGAACATACTTATCAAAATAGCATTGCACTGTGTTAGGTCCTATGTTCACAGTTAAAATAAAAGCACGGTATATTACCATATACTTTAATAAAATAAACATAACCCAAATTTATCATTTCAGTCAAATAACTATCTAGTTAATATGTTTATTTCTTGTCAATAATGACATGTATTGACTAATTCCATTCCAAATATCTGGAAAACTGTTGATCGTAGCGATTTTTTCCGAGTGACCTTTTTTAGGTAAAAATTAAGGAAATGAATTAAAAAAAATTTTTCACTCAGCGGTTTTATACAGGTCCGGACAAAATATTATTACACTTCAAATCAGTTAAAAAACATAAGTGGCGCTCCATACAGTAGAAGTCATATTGACATCTAAATCAAATTTATCATGTCAAAAAACACCCAGACACCTATTTTCATCCCATTCCAGTGTTAGTTGTTAGAAATTATTTGGAAAAAAAACGAAATAAAAATGACACTTCTACACTCTGTATCTCGCAAAGGAAACATTTTAGGACATAAATTTTAAAAGAAATTTTTTACTTATTTTTATCTGCACAATATGCCGTCGAAGTTTCTGAATACAATTCGGACCACCCTGTATATAAACTATAAAAATTACACTGGATATTATGTGGAAAGAGAATTCTATACTGCCGTGCTAATTAAAAACGCATTAACTACAATTGAGATACAACTGTGTCATTAAAAAGAATAAAATACTTAAGAAGCAAAAATAATCTAACCTGTTTTTTTTTAAATTTAATGAAATATATTTTCACTTCAAGAGTAAATCTGATCTAAAAGCAGGTACACTATTTTCAATTATTAATAAGAAAGATCAGAACTCTAACTAAGACTCATCAGATAAAAGGTTTTTCGTTAACACAGCAGTATAGGTCGCAATTTTTTTGCTGGTGAATTTTTGTATTCTACAGTATAAAGAAAATCTAAAAGGAAAATGCTCGGGACTGCGTAAACATTTTTTATCATTTTTCCCCTCTGATTTCAGTAATAATTAACTTATTTTGCCCTGGCTTTTAATAAATTAGGGTCAATGCAAATACGAGTATTACCATTGACCGAGTTTGCCCAATAATTTACTTTTTTGCCTGTTTTTCAATTCTAATTAAATCCCCGAAAACAAAATTAAAATATACAAAATAACCTTACAAAGTTTGAAAATAAATGTTTATTAAAATTTATGAGGTTTTTCTTTTCGAGAATTAGTCACGAATTTTGAAAATTAGGCTGAAGTTAAAGAAGAAAGTCAGTACCTATTAAATATCTGATTAAATCTCTATTTTGTTTTTGTTTTAACATATGTCAGTATATCACTTTTAAATAAAAGTTTATCATAGACAAATAAGTTGTGTAATTATCTTCGTAAAAACTTAGGTATATTTTGAATTTATGGGAAATACCAGAACGGTAACAGTAATAATATTATTATAATAAAATAATAATTAAGAATTACTTTTTTAATATCTATCCTATAGCAACCATGCAATATAGACATTCGTGAAAAGCAAATTTGTAACCTTCTAGTCCCCAACTCTTAGAGATAGAGAATGAAAACAGATTTAAGAAATAAAATGACTTCTATGGTTGAGGAAAAACAATATTTATGGTGATTATACGGGGGTGATTATATTACAACCAAACCGGCAATAGTATGCCGGATACACTATTGCCGGTATCTGTAGCTTCTAGAATGAAAAAACAACATTTCAAATTTATTTCCCATTTTCGTTCTACTTTTCGTCAAAAAATGTATATTAAAACTACTTTTTAACTTTTTTTCTGATAATATTTTTATTAATTATCATTTTTACTCCCATTTTTAATTAATCTGAGCTAATGGAAATATTTCCATTCCCACTATTATCGCAATTTTCCAGTTTTCCTGCCTGCTTTTTATGTCTCCAATGGGACACGGTTCATAAACATAATACCTTATTTATTTTCAAAGTAATTCTACAAATTTTATATAAAAACGTCAAAAAATGTATATTAAAACTACTTTTTAACTTTTTTTCTGATAATATTTTTATTAATTATCATTTTTACTCCCATTTTTAATTAATCTGAGCTAATGGAAATATTTCCATTCCCACTATTATCGCAATTTTCCAGTTTTCCTGCCTGCTTTTTATGTCTCCAATGGGACACGGTTCATAACAGAAGGGAAAACATTCCAAATCATCATTAAAAAGGTTCAAACGAAATATCTGTTAATATTTATAGGCCTTTTCTTGGGTCGCCAGTCAAGAATATTAGAAATTAAGCAGAAGAAAAGTGAAAGAAAACAGTTTCCAGAAAAAAGATCGTTAAATATTTATTTATTTCTGAATAAATCATACGCTAAGATTATTTATTCAATTTATTGGTAACAATATATATTTTTCTCAATAATGTAAATAAATATGTATTTTTTTAATATACTTTACATTCCTTAATGCATATACCAGGTGCGTCTCGAAAGTGGCTCACTCTTATAACTTTTTTATTTTTTCAGATAAAAAAATGAAATTTGGTACATTAGCATATGACATAAATTAGGACTGATTGATGTATTCAATTGTTTTTGGTCACTTTCTGTTTTACCGGAAATGACTACAACTTTTGATTTTTAAATGGCATCTTCGTTATATTTCTACTTTTCGATAGAAAATGACACTCTGAATAGAATGACAGACACAAAACTATTAACATTTTCGCTTAAAAAATTGTATTTTAAATTTCATTCTAGAATGCCATGGCTGTGTTAAAAACATTAATTTTTAACCAAGGAGCCTTGGAAAATGGTTTTGATTGTCTAATGTATTTCGTGTCTTGTCCTGCTTGTTAAAAGATGCCCCGATCGTATTTTTAATGATATTTGAATTTTTTCAAATGGAACAAGGATGGTTCATTAGCATATTTGGAAAAAGCATTTTTTACGAATAATTTTGGTACCACACACTTGGTATTTCGAGTAAAATTGTCGTTATGAACCGCATGTTACAATTTCAAATAAACCATATGCGAAAATATCAAAAGTTGACATATGATATGTCATTGTCATTTTCTATGGAATAAAGTTAAAAAATACCGCTGGTGCAATTTAAAAATCAAAAGTTGTAGTAATTTCCGGCGAAACAGGAAGTGACCAAAAACAATTGAATACGTCAATCGGTCCTAATTTAAGTAATACCAATTCTCGTTTTTTATCTAAAAAATAAAATAGGGGTGAGCCACTTTTGAGACGCAATATTTAAAAGCCTTTTCAAGCGCTTTAAAAACGGTCATATCCATTTTCTTCGAAAAATGTGTTCTTTTGCCATTATTTTGCGGTAACAGGTTGCAATTTAGTTTTCGAAAAATAAAAAAATCATATTTACAGAGTGATAACTCGGCTATTATTACACCTACGATAATCAAATACGTTATTGAAATAAATCGTTTAGTTATTCTAAAAGCTTTATTTTTACTTTATATGAGTTTTGCAATAAAACGCAAAGTTTTCGAGTTATTTATAAAAAATGACAGAAAAATATATGCAGTCTTTAAATGAAAAATCAACATTTTCGATCCTAAATAACTAGGAAAATATTAATTTTCTAAAAACATGTTATAGAACATTGTTATAGAACATTTTTTGCTTAGAATTCATCCCTTTATTGATTGTTGCAATTAAAATGGGTGATTTATTTTTCACCCCCGAGAAGGGGTGGCACTCAGCCCCAGGGTGAAAGCACACATCGCTACCATGTAACTTTTGTTTCTTACATATATCTCTATTCACTGTTACACAGGTCCATTATGCTTCAAATTAGAGCTATAATCGAACCAAAAATCGTTCCATTCCGCAGACGCTTCAACTTTAAGAAAGCGAATTGGGAAGGTTTCAGGGAAGAATTGGATGGTGTTGTTCAAACTATCGAGCCAATATCTGATAATTATGACACCTTTATAGAGAACATAAAAACCATTTCTAGAAAGCACATCCCGCGTGGCTGCCGAACTCAATACATTCCAGGTTTGGACCGGAATCAGAGTAAGCTCTACGACGAATATACGGATCTGTATACGCGCGATCCTTTCGTAGAGGAAACTATAAACTTGGGTAATAGACTGTCGGAAGAGATTTCTATAAGTCGTCAAAATTTGCAGACTCTT
Organism: Sitophilus oryzae; assembly: GCF_002938485.1. Classification (NCBI taxonomy): domain Eukaryota; kingdom Metazoa; phylum Arthropoda; class Insecta; order Coleoptera; family Curculionidae; genus Sitophilus; species Sitophilus oryzae. The sequence goes on from NW_022147488.1 coordinate 1,116,146, forward strand.
ATCAATATCAATATGAAACACTCTTGCCGACAGGCATAGAAGACACTAAGAAAGGTGAACAACGACCCAACGGCCCCCAAAGAGATATCAAGCGTAAGTGCGAATCAGATAGCCGACCAACTCATTGTGAACGGTAAGTCAAATGGGAAAAAAACACTCTGCCTTACTAGATTAGAACAGGAAAATAACGAGTTCAGCCAACCTTTCGCAATAAATGCACTACTTCAGGGAAAGCCAGGGAACTCCAGGGAAAGCCGCTGATATTGACGAGTTGAGAAACGAACAAATCATTAATTTTGGCGCGGAAACTAAAGAATGGGTCCTGAAGCTCTTTAATTATAGTCTGCAATCCAATAGGATCCCCAAAGCCTGGAGGAAGAGCAATGCCATCGCTATCCCCAGACCCGGAAAGAGTTTGGACGACTCCAAAAATTTTAAGCCCATCTCCTTACTGTGCACACTCTATAAACTGTTTGAGAGAATGTTATTAAATCGTATCAGCCCTAATATCGACGATCAGCTAATACCGGAGCAGGCGGGATTCAGACCGGGAAAGACCTGCACCGCTCAAGTTCTGAACCTCACACAACACATTGAGAATGGCTTTCAAACAAAAATAGCTTCCGGAGCTGTCTTTGTTGACCTGTCGTAAGCATACGACACAGTAAATCACAACCGTCTGATCAAATGACGAAAGACTATCAACTTGAACAAGTCATCCGCACCCTGCTTTCTAGCAGATGTTTTTTTGTTGAATTGGGTGGTGATCGAAGCCGCTGGAGGATTCAAAAAAATGGCTTTCCACAGGGGAGTGTTTTGGTTTTTCAATATCTATACAAATGACCAGCCGCTCAGTCAACACATCAGAAGCTTTATTTACGCAGATCATCAAATACAAATACTCAGGCGGCATCAAAGTTCAAGTGTTGTTAAGATTTGTAGTAAAGTTAAGTGTAGTGTTAAGGGCAGTTTTAAGATTGGTAAAATGGAAAAAAAGAAAGCTTTGGCAATTATATCGATCTTCTATTGGGATATTTTATATATTTATTATAAGTTTTTTTTCTTTTAATTTAATTTGGGAAATGTGGGAAGTATGGCTACTAGCGATCATCCACTTAGTGTTATGGAATTTTGCAAGTAGTTTTTAAGACTTTCTAGTCGCGGCAAAGCGGGCGGCGAATAAGGCGAGATCCGGGAAATTGACGATTTCCCCCGGCGGCTCTCAAAATGTGGCAATTTATTTGTAAAACTTTCAAAGTTAAATAACTCGGTTATTTTCAATTTATTTTAAAAATGGTAAAGAGAAAATATGTTTCTTTTTACCAGATCTACCACCCCTTAAAATATTTGCACTCATTTCTGGGACACCCTGTATATACTGAGTTGGACACGAGTAAATAAATAATATTCACTGTTAAAATTTCATGTCGATCGGTGCAGGTGTTCAGCTAAAACTATCGCTTATTGGCCTAATGATTTAAGGCAGCTACATGCGGCTTCAGCTTTTATCCACGCCTAAGTTTTTTAAAATATAAGCATGGAGAACAAAATAAATAGTTTTGAAGATCACATTTTGAAGATCACAACCACTTGTTTTTCAGGCATATATCTTACATCAAACAAAGCAACAAAAATAAGAGTTATTTTAACCTTTTAGTAAATTTTAGGCATTATGAAGTAATTTAACATTACTTCTACATTATTTTTATTTTTTACAACATAAAACTCGTGTTTGTTTTTTAACATTCCTCATATTATGGAAAATAACAAGAGTATAACCTCGTAAGACTAAATTAATTGAAAACAAACACTGGGTTAATGAATTACAGCCGAATAAGGGCGAAAAATTGAGACAAAGGGCTGTCTTGGAATCGCTCTAAGGTAACCCAAACAAGACCGTACACGAATTTAAATGGAACGCCTCTATTCGCTTTATTATATTAGGTTAGGTTCGGCAAGGGATGAATAAATTTAGGGAGCGGGTTCAGTTTTTTCAAATTTTATTGAATTTGGGACAACAAAAGTGAATTAGAATATATTTGTATATATTTGGGAAGGAAATATATCAAGAATAAGTTTCATAAAAAAGCTTGGAGAAATCTAAAAAATAAAAAAGTATTTTTTTTTGAACATAAGTAACTTGTCAGTGGATTTTTACTCATCAAAATAAATTTGCATAACCAACGGAAAATGCTGAACGTTTTAGGAGGTAGAATGTAGAATATTTAGGAGGGGGGTTAATCACCGCGACCTTACAGATCTATTGTGTGTTTCCCTTTCTTGAGTTATAACGCGTTGTAACTCTTCATACAGTCTCAAGCATAGACTTAAAATAAAATATAGACTGAGCATCTCATTCATAAATAGCTGGAACATGCGGTCAGACAATGTCTTGTTATTGTTGTATTATTGTTTTAGGTTATAACGAGTGCGACACGAGCGATAGATAGGTTGTCTCTGTCGTAACGGTCGTTCCCTGACGACTCTGCCGAGAAACACAACACTGTCTTTCGTTTCTCAAGTACACCTGAACTCTCCGTATCATAGCCGGGTAATTTTTTTCTTTTAATGAAGCTATAATTAAATCAAAGATATATCGTATTTAAACTTTTTTATATTTTATTAAGATTTAGGACAGGTTTTTTAAATAAAAGTTTAGAAAAAACGTCTTAGAGTCCAAAAAGGATAAAAATAATAAAATACACGTTATAGAAGGAATTTTATAATCGATATTACGTAATTTTTGAAATTAATAATAAATTATTAATTTTAGTCAAACAACCCCTAATATTAATCAAAACAGGATCTATTCTACAGATATAATAGAATCGAAAACAGGGAGAGAAAAAAAAATATGATTGTTGTAATTTTTTTTCTGGTTAAGTGATGTCTTATTATGTAAATTAGAGAAAACATAAATCTGTTCCATTAAAGCAAGGAAGGTGATAGTGAAGTGGATAAAATGAAAACTACATTTATTTAACTCGGTACTGTCTTTGTTATACCGGGCGCGTCCCAAAAGTGGCTCATCCCCATAATTTTTTTATATTTTCAAATAAAAAAACAAGATTTAGTATGTTAGTATATGACATAAATTAGGATTGATTGACGCATTCAATTGTTTTTGGTCACTTCCTGTTTCACCGGAAATGACTACAACTTTTAATTTTTAAACGGCACCCTCGGTATTTTTCTACTTTATTCAATAGAAAATGACACTCTGAATAGAATGACATATCATATGTCAACTTTTGACATTTTCGCATATGGTTTAATTGTAATTGTAACACGCGGTTCATAACGACAATTTGACTCTAAATACCAAGCGTGTGGTATCACCCTTGTTCCATTTGAAAAAATTGACATATATATGATTAAAAATACGATTTGTACATCTTTTAACCGGCCTAGACAAGACACGAAACCTATTAGACGATCAAAACTATTTTTCCAAGGCTCCTTGATTAAAACGTAGTGTTTTTAACAACACCATGGCACCCTGGATTGAAATTTAAAATACGATTTGTTTTTAAGCGACAATGTCAAAAGTTGACATATGATATGTCATTCTATTCAGAGTGTCATATTTTATCGAATAAAGTAGCAATATACCGAAGGTGTCTTTAAAAATCAAAAGATGTAATCATTTCGATGAAGAAGGAAGAGACCAAAAACAATTGAATAGGTCAATAAATCCTAAATTATGTCATATACCTACTAACATACAAATCTGTTTTTTTTATCTGAAAAAATAAAAAAGTTATAGGGGGTGAGCCACTTTTGAGACGACCCGGTATATTAAAAAATATTGTTTCATAATGTAATATCATTTTTAAATTTTTGTATGTTATTTTAGATTCTGAAGATAATTTTAGAATAAACCGGAATATATTTTTAATAAAAAACATTATTAATTATTAACAGGGTTATAATTATGATTTTGTTACAATGTAAGTAAGTAAATAATGTAATGTAAGAGAAAAAATTCAGATTTTACATTTTACTAAAATATTATCTAAATAAGTGCCTTTCTACAACAACGCCACTGACTCCTAATGGGTAAATTGAGAGTTGCCTACCGGTCGAAAGTTGTTTCAAGACTTAAATGGATTATTTAAGTCAAATTTCTTGCAAATTTGGCACTGGCGAACCATATTTTATAGTTCTTGAACAGAAAAAGTCAATAAAATGAATACTTAAGGACTACAAGCTAAGGAAATGCGTTAATACAGCCGGGGACATAGCGGCAACAAAGCTTTACCGCACACGTGCGACGCGTACTACAAGGTAATAAATGAATGAATAGGCTCCCTCGCCTCTAATCGGTGTTGTCATATTGTAAAGAATTTATTCTTTTCAAACAGTATCCGACTTATAATTTAGTAGTATAAGGACTATTTAATACATCTATGGAATATTAAAACCTACTTTATTAAACTGTAGTATTAATATCTCAATATATGTGTATAACAAGAAAAAAAATATTGATGATATTAAAGACGTGACAACATAGGCTGGATGAGGAAGGCTCGGTCGACTGTACCCAGAAGTAAACATGTGTACAAAAAAGATTGTTTGACCGCGTTGAGATGTAAATAGTGTAGTCTATATTTTATTTTAAGTCTATGGTCTCAAGGCTTTAACAAAAGTCAGTATCTCTGCGCTGCATCTACGGCTGCACAGAGGCCAACTCTCCGTCCTCGATATCAGCCGTAGTAAAGTTCATGGCACGAACGGTCGTCGTTTCGGCGCACTCAGTGATAAGGTGTTTTGGTGTTTCCCCATTGGCCCCACAGAATCTGCATTCGCCGTTGTTTCTCAGCTTCAGCCTACTGAGCTGTTCGCTGAGGAGTTCCTATTAGAAACCCCGTGAAAATACGAAGAATGTTTTTACTTAAATCAAGGAAAATCTTTGTCTTTTTTCGGTGTAAGTTCTGAGGAACTCTTTCGAATGTCTTAGACCGTTGGAGGACTCCCATTCCAGGTTACGGATGGAGTCTTTCAGGTTCTTCAGTTTCGCTTTTAGTTGGTTTCCGCTTGAAAAACAGAACGGTTCTGGTCCAGTTAGCGACGTGTTCGCTTCTTTCCTAGCTAGATTATCTGTTTTTTCATTGCCTTCTATCCCTTTCTGAGCGGGCACTCAGAGTAGGAGGACTTTATTTTCTTTCAGGAGGTATATCGCCTACTTTTAAATGTATAAATATAACTACTCGGAAAATAGTTTAGTTTTTCAGCAGACACGTATATTAAAACCATTGACGTTACAATTACTACCTGATGACAGTTACCTAATAAGGTAAGACCAAGCTTAAAATTTCAGTATATGAAATATATTTTTTACTTTTACTAAGATTACTATGTGATGTTTGGAAGAATCAAAAAGCCATAAAAACGCCAACACATTAATAACATCTACAGATTTACCAAGATTGAGAACAAAATATTTTTTTATATTTGATTGGATTAAAAAAACTTTCTTTATTTTTCGATTAGAAAGTACCGGAATTAATTATTAAATTTTACTCTGTGGCTTGTTTCCCATGAACACTAAAGGTCCAGATGTGTTAGCAATATGAAATTTCTCATATTCATAATATGGTATTTTGTATCATCATTATCATCGTCATAATCATCATCCTACATTTACATGTACATCGTACATGTCGTACTCCTTTGCCAGTTTAGAACTCTTGGATTGTTTTATATATCTTTACTCTTGCTTTAGCTTCTTTGTATATATTGGAGAGAGCTTCTATATAAGACTTGGCAATACCTTGTTTTGCTAAGGCTTTTATTATTGCCTTATGATATAGTATCGAGTCTCACAGGACGACCGGTGGACTTAATTAAACTTCTTCCGTACCGCCTCTTCGAGTGCCTCTCTTAATTCATAAGTTCTTTTGTAAACCCTGTTGTTAATCATACCGCATAAAAAAATCTAAAATGGTAGGTTATGTGATCGAGGCGGCCCATGCAATTGGTTTGGTTTGGTTGTTTCCACCTCTTCCAATCCCTGAGTTTGCATAATTATAATATAAATAATTTTTAACATTTCTTTCATTATGGGGGGAGGGGGTATCGTAATGAAAGTCATGTTGGAACCACTCTATTGATGCGCGAGTATCTAAATTTAACTTTTCTAACATGTCTTTAACACCGTTCTCTAAAAAAAATTAAATAGAATTAATTAAAATTAAATTAACTAATTAATAAAAATTAACTTAGACGCCAATTTTAGAGTAACAGGAACTCCTTCAGCTAGCATTTTTTGTCTAAATTATATTAACCAGTTGGTAGAAGCGATTTCGTATGATTTTTTATTTCACCCATTTTTCTTCTCGTTGTCAGTTACATCCTGTACTACAATACAGATATATTTTATATTATATATTACAATAAATTACAGTAAAATATTAATATATTTTAATGTAATTTTAAAGTCCGGAATATTATTTCAACGTAGAAAATGTCACACGTGAACCTAATTACTGCTATATTTTTCGTCGACAATGCTGGGTAATGAGAGATTAACTATAATTTGAAGTATATTAATGACGTTCGTATGAATATTAATGATAGTTCTACTATAGAAGAGGTAATAAAATGTTATATTGCGTGGGGATACGAGTTTATTTTGGAAGGTAAATATCTGTAAGCCACGCATATAGAGTAATGACCGATAGCTTATATATTATTTCAAACAATACAAAATTACTCCAATATTATAATTTGTTTCTTTTTTAATTCGTTACTTGTTTTTTTATTTATGATCTCAGGTATTTTGTATATGATTGCAAGCGTCGGCGTCGGTGATTTATCTGTCAAATTTAACATTTAAAGAAATAAAAGCTAAAAAATGTTTTTCTGTCGAATTTTATTAAATTTCGTTTCAAAAAGTTTTTTTAATCTTATGTATAAAACTGAATAATGAAAATGTTCCTGGAGTGACTAAAGTGGGAAATAAGAAGCGATTTTTAGAAATTCAACCCCTCAATCATGAATGAAAATTTGTGTAGAAATTTGTAAAAATCTATTCTACGTATATGAAATTTTGGACAGAGGTAATAGAGCACTAAAAAGAGATGTTCTATTTTTTTGGTCCTTAATGGGGTAAATTTTAGTATGAATGTTTTTAAAAAATTGTTAAAATCGGTTCTAAGAGCACGAAAATTTGAACAGACATTCCTTAAGTAACGTGATTGAGCACCAAAAAGGAAATTTTTGAACTTAGGAGTGAAATTAGGAGTGAAAAAAATTAAAACCTGTTATAGGGTATGACATTTTGGATTCTTGATAATTCATCCCTTAAAAGGACGAAATGACAGGTAAATGTTTGCATAAAACATTTTGAAAATCAACGGTTCCAACGGCTCCTAATAACGCAACTACTGTAAAGCGATTCTTGAAAATTCATGTGATTGTTAAAGTTAAAAAAAATATTTTCTAGTAGTATGGTAACTCTACACAAATATTTCTTAAGTTATATTGAGTATTAGAAAGTAATTTTTTAAAATTTAACCCCTAACGAGCTGAAATGAGGGGTAAATGTTTGTATTAAAGTTTGTTCTTATTTGATTTATGTAGAAGTATATAAATTTTTGTAAATAAAAAAGTATAAATGATAAGAAAACTACAGTCGCATAATGCTCAATGGAAAGAAATATGCTGGGAATAACCAAGAAAGACCGTAAAAGAATAGAGTGGATATGACAAAAGACCCAGGTAATAGATAGAATCAAATCCTTCAACTGGCAAGGGGCAGGACACCTGGCAAGAAGGACGGACAACAGATGAACCACAAAAATTAGAACTTAATATGGGACCATGATATTAAGAAATTAGCAGGAATAACTTGGGCTATGGGGAGGATAGCCAACAACAGGCCCAACTACAAAGAGATTATCTAAATATGTGAGGCAGGCTACACCATAATTGAAAATGGTTGAATAAGCTGAAAATGATGATGATGAATTTTTTTACAAAGATTCATTAAGTGACGTTTAAGTATTAACAGCGATGTTTGCCAATTTATCACCCAAGGGGTTGAAATTAGGGAAAGAATTGTATGAAAAACTACTACTTTACATTGTGTGAAAGTTACTATCTGGTTAAGAAATATGAGATTTTGTACAAATATTTTTTTAAAGTGACATTATTGAGCAGTAATCAATTTTTGGCAAATACATTCTCTCAAGGATTGTACAGGGTGGGTCAAATTCGACGCTTTTAAATGGAAACACACTTTTCTATAGGAGACAAAAACTAATATGGATCTCTGGAGCTCAATTTTTGTCAAAAACATGATGGTGAAAACCGCATATCGATATCTGTTACCGTTTCGGAGTTACGGGGTGTTTTTCAAAAATATGCATTTTTAACAAATCGCTGTAACATTTTTGCTATGGAAAATTTTGTATTTTTATGAAAACATTTCCAAAGCACCTTTTTACGTATAATTTTTTTAAAATTAATAATTTATGAATTATAAACAGAAAATTTGATTTTTTATATGGGACACCCTGTATATTTTTAATTTATTGAAAAGAATTTAAAATTACCTTTTCAAAAATATAACACAGTTGATATTTTGCTCGATTCCTCTTCGAGATATAGTATATAAAAATTCGCCCGCTTTAAACAAGTAGGCTTTGAACAGCACCGGCTGTAATGCAAAAAAAATCTAGCTGTGAGCATCAATTAAAACGAAAATAATATTTGCTATGAGAGATGCATAGTTTTATAACAATTTAAAATATATTTAACCTACATCAACACATTTAAATTATATCTAATAACAAAAAAAAATAGCAAACCAAGACATGAGATTTTGCTACAGGTGTTCGACATATCGAACCGTCTTCTGTTATGGACAGACGGGGTAGTTTTTGAACATTTCTCGCGGAATTCATTAACTCAGTAGGAGTGAAAAATACCCTCTCATAACTGCTAATTATTTCTAATTCTTGTCTAGATTATACGGAAGAATAAGGAACCTTTATTCTTCCGCAAATATATCCATTGGATTAGATCCATGGGCACTAAGTCAGGCAGTCTTGACGGCCAATGGCTGGATTCTTAGTTAGCTATTCAATTATATTTGAAATTGGCTGCAAAAATTTGCTGATAACTTCAGCGTTCAGAGGCGGTGCGTCGTCTTGCTGGAAAAAATATGTTTTCGAGTTCCATTAAGGGTATATCATCAATAAGGGGTCCAAAGCCTACTAGTTAAAAGTGGCGAACTTTTAAAAATTCTGTATTTCGAAGGGGATTATAACAAAATATCAAGTGTGCTATATTTTTGGAACGGTAATTTTAAATTCTTTTCAGTTAATAAAAAATATAGAGGGTGTCCCAAATAAAAAATCAATTTATCCATTGATAACTCTTAAATTATTAATTTTAAAAAAAATATACTTAAACCATTAAATTATACGTAAAAAGGTGCTTTGGAAATGTTTTCATAGAAATACAAAATTTTCCATAGCAAAAAAGTTACAGCGATTTGTTAAAACTGCACATTTTTGAAAAACACCCCGTAACTCCGAAACGGTAACAGATATTGATGTGCGGTTTTCACCATCATGTTTTTGATGAAAATTGAGCTCCAGACACCGATATTAGTTTTCGTCTATCTCCTATAGAAAAGGGTGCTGCCATTTAAAAGCGTCGAATTTGACCCACTCTGTACATATTAAAGATAAAAATTGGTATGCAAATTTCATACCCTCTGGCGTAAAATTATATTAATATAATATAAAATTTTACACTAAGTTTCTTTAAATGACGTAATTGAATACAGGAAGGAAGAATAAACACATTTTTGAAGGTAATATAAAGAAAACATAAAAGATCAAATTGACATTTGATCCAACTTATATGTAACAAATTACCTTTTGTTTTACGCATTATTTCCTCTCAGCCCTAAAATTAATTTTGAAACACCCTGTATATTTTCTAAGGATCGTGCCATTTAGTAACATATATTAGAAATGCGAAAATTGATTTATTCTTCGAAATATCACCGATCATTTCAATACAGTAAATCATCTAATCTTTCTTCTAATCAGACCGATCATTGTGACAAGGAAAAATGCGCCATAGGAAGATAGGAAAAGTAAATCACACTGGTACAAACAATCCTGCTTTTTTAATTCCAACAGTAATCCGTTCCCGGAAGATTTATGGGAAGCATTCGGGTTATTTGGGAGCAGAATTTATTCTGATATTGAAAATTTTTACATTTTTATACATTATTCCGAATCTAGGCGGATTTATTGGTTATTGTTAGTATCAATCTACGTAATAACAGATTTTTTGTCTCTTTCTAAGGCCTTTTTATTTAGATCATCGATTGAGAAAAGTATCCGGGAAACGTTTGTTATTCAAGTCAGTTCAGTTTTTTCATAAGAAAGTTTTTTGATTTAGAATAGAAAAAGTTTCTTTTTTGCCGTTTTTATCAGAGGGAAGACATAAATTAGCTTTTTTCTCTCAGAAGTTAACTTTTTTCGATAAAAAAAAATTGTAACTTCAGTGCTGAATTGGGCAGTATTGTATGATAAGTATACAGGAAGATTCACTGTAGGTTCAACATTTATACAAACAGGTAATTTTTTTTGAAAATTCAAGCAGTTGCTTAATTGACCAAAATCATTTTAGTATTCCATTGGTGCAGCTGCATTAGGAAAGTAGTTGCATATTTGTTATTTCGAACCAATATTTCCAACATCCAGTATGTTACTAGATTTTTGATGTTACTTTTATTATTTTTTTTTATTTTATTGTCTAACTTTAAACATGTTTTATTACAATATATGTTCGACCTGTTAAAACCAAAATAAGGTTGTTTCACTTGCTTAAGCGTAGATCGAACTAAAAGCAAAGTAAACAGGTAAAAACCCTTACAAGTGTGCTAATTTCTACCTTATGTTTATCAGGATCGAAGGAAACAGGTAGTTTCTCTCTTTCATACTATTCAGAATATATTCGATATCAATTAAACTTTTAGTTACCGAATCGAGGACGCGATTTTTAAATTCATTGTTGTCAACAATGGACATATTTGGCGCTGGGCTGACTAACCGGAATTTAAATTTCCCGCTGGGGATTCAGGTGGTAACTCTGCTGGAAGAAATGTCAAGTTGCCACATTTATTTATTTATTTCCTGACATTGTAATTCGTTTTTGCACTTTAGTTTTGTATTACGAGTTTTTTTAAATGAATTGTGTTGTGATATTTTAAGCTTAAACATTTTTTACTCACAGACCTTGCAGTCGCACATTGTTCGTTTTAGAACCCTTTTTAGTGCGAAGTGATACACGATCGCGTAACAGTCGTAAAAAACTCATCGCAACTTTTTAGAATATTTTGAACTGGACAGCTGTAGTAATGGCACTATAAGTGCTGTACGTTAATGGCTGCTGTAAATGCCAAACCAAATAATAACCGTTTATATATTTATAATTAATTTATTTTTGTTTTTTAAAACATTTTGATTAAGAGAAAATATGTAAAAGTGGACAACACTGTACCGGCCAAGCTTAATCACGTGACTAAAAGTTTATTTGATATAGACTATTGGAAGGTAATGTATACTATTTTTATATCTTTAATATAACCAATTAAATACACCAAACTGGCAGTTGAAAATATTACAGTAAGGGCTGAAACCTTTGATGTGACAACAGCAAAATAAAAACACTAGTCTTCACAGTACACCTCAACAATTTACTTTTGACACTGGACGCGCGTTTTGTTAATCATTTAGTGGAGTGCCCAAAGACTTTTACCTCGGAATTCAATTACTGTAAATATATTAATGTGAAACCTTCTGTATTGTGTTTTATAGATAAAATACTAAAATGTTTACCCATTTTTTTTTCGTTGCTTTTAATTTTTTATTTTAGTAATTTTAGTAAATTCTTAATTATTTACTTTTTAATATTTTCATTTTTTAATTTGTTTTCTAAGTAAATTTATTAAAATAAATAAATCTAGTGCATAAGCTATACCTATTCTGCTTATATTCTAATCATTGAAATTTTGATTGAAAACGAAATATACAGGGTGGCGCGTCATATATGACGCGGTTTTTGCAAGGAGAACAAAAGTTTGTATTGAAGTGAAATTTTGTGAGCTTGTGTAAGTCAATTTAAAGCATTTTCTAAAATTATGTAGAGTTCTACAGGGCGTCTTCAAAAAAAGTTACACATCAAAGTTATGTCATCAAAGTTATGTTTTTTGTAATAGAACAACACCCTATATATTAATTGATTTTTGGATTCTAGTAAAAAATAAAGGTTTGTTTCATTAGAAAAGTATATGATTAAAATGTATAGTTTTTGAAATACATTCACCGGCACGAAAAATGGGCACCTTAAAACTTTGATATATTTTAAAGATTAATATATTTTATTTTAATGGGCCGATTTTGATCATTTTTAAACAGTGTGTTGCCAAATTATTGGACTTTTCAGTATCTTTCTTTAAATTAAAAATGAAACTCTGCATCTGTTAATTATACGAGGGAAATCAAAATGTTGATATTTTGTTGAAAGTTTGAAACACCCTGTGAAATATGTTAAAACAGCACCCTCTGAAATATGTTAAAAATTATTTTATCATCTAGATACATCCTTTCTCGATGGTTTGTTTTTTGGTTCATCTCATTAGCTTTTAGAATTTTAGAATTAGAATAAGTGGGAGGGGGGTTAATCTCTGCGACCTTAGAGATCTATTGTGTCCCCCTTTCTTGAGTTATAACTCATCGTACAGTCCCAGGACTTCCTACGGAGACCCGTGTCCCTCACAGTCGAGGAGCTACGACCCAGGCCGGGTAGACGAAACGGTAGCTTGTGTCGCCTGTTGGGTTTAGAGGTAGGAGGTAGGCTCCCGACCCTTGGAGGAGGTGGTAGCTTGTATGCCACCTCAGTAAGTGTCAGCCACCTCTCCTGTAGTTCTCTTTGGGTTTGGCCCCTTGGAACTTTCATTGTTACTGTTCCCAGTGTCGCTAGGGGATTTCCCCACAGCTTCACCGGTGATGTTTTTATTACTATTATTATCAGATCTCATAGTGTTCCTATGAGTCGCTAGGGACAGTCGGTCCACTTCTACAGAGCCCCGCATGTAGAAGTAAGGGGTAAAATACAATGGGGTGCCCCCCGGTGCCCCAAGGTTGAGGCTGTCCGTAGCCCCGCCCGGTATCGTTATATGTCTTGGTGCAATTCCCTGGCCACGACACTCCAGTCAGGGACAAGACGATGAGTGAGATGCTTCTTAGACCAAGCCAAGTGCTAGAGGGGATTCCTCCCAGCACCTGACCAGGAGCTTCCCCACCAACGACAAGGTCTTGCATCTCCTAGGGGAAGATCTCATTAGCTTTATTTTTGTTGGAAATATTCGGTTTTAAAATGGCACTAACATTTTTTCGTAATCTTTACATTAAGACCATGCTTTTGCTTTTGGGCCTAGTCAACACATCTCATCTAGTAAGTTCTGGTCCCGAAGTAGGCCTTCTTGGCATAAGAGTTGCTTCATTTAATCTTCTTCTTGTAGTCCGTTAGTTAATATGTACGGTCTTTAAGTGCAATTCATTATCAATTTGAAAAGCTGGTAAACGGCGGTTTCTTAGCGATAAACTTACAATAAGTCGATCGTCTCGATTAGAAGTTCTCATACGAAGGTTCCTGGACATCTAGATTGACGTCCTCATGGACGTGGTCATAATTCAAAGACCATTTAGTATACTCTATGGTATTAAGGTATTTTTGGAACTGGAATTTTATAGCAAATTCACTGAACTCGATATATGATATATATTTGACTCACCATGTATATCTGTAAAAATGTTTTTGAAATGCTAACTACCATTAAACATATATTTTGTAAAAGGTTTGGAGTGAAAATCTCAAATAGGAATCCTGATACAAAGCTTTTTCGGAATACAACTAAATCAAACCAGCCATCTTGTATGTATGCATTTGTATATCTGTGTTTATTTAAATACTAAAGTGAAAGCAACGAATTTAAGTGGGTAAACTTTGTAATATATCTTATTAATAATACAATGCAAAAAGTTTTATAAAAATTTGTTCACAGTAAATGAATTCCGAGGTTTGTATCCCATAAGGGCTTAAAGCACTCCACTAATTGTAGCAGCATTAGCAGATAGTGGTATCATCTACTGTTATCAAATTCTTCAATCTTTGATTTTTCTCGGTAGTAAGTTTTGGGTAATTTCTTCGAATGACATAGTCCGTTGGAGGATCCAGGTTAAGGTCTAGGTTACGATCCAGTCTTTCAGGTTCTTAAGTTTAAGGTTGTTGCCACTGGTGAAACAGAACAGTTCTTGTTCAGTTAGCTAGATCGTTTGCTTTTTCAAAGGTTTGTTTAAATATATTGTTTGTTTGAAGCGCAGTATATTTGTTTATTTTCTATAATTCCACGTAGCATGATTGACCGTTTCTCTTTTACAAAATAATATATATTTTTTTACTTTTAGTCAAAAACACCATAATTAATAAGTTTATGTTGCATTTTTAAAACATGCCCTGAGGTGGAAAGTATATTATTTTTATAATATATTAAGTTTACAATTTTAAAATAGATATATACATATATGAAAATTTACTATGTTTTATTATTTATTTTATTTTTTATTAGGTTTATTATGAAAAATGTGAAATTGCGTGCCATGTCGTAGGAAAATATAATAGATATAAAATAGACACATTTGACGTTAGGCTTTTATTTTATTTTCAAACGGTTTTTAAAAGAACAAAGAGTTTTTGTTTTATAGAATGTTACTGTTTTACATTCCTACCCTATTTTATATTCATATAGAACATTTTAATTAAGTTACATTAATTAATGCCTTGTGATATAACACAATTCAAAGGTATTGAAATTAAATTTTATGACATAAATTATAATTAAATATTAATTGTAGCACAAAGTGTCACACATAAAGCTCTCATCATATAGAATTATTAATTACACAGGCCGACATGATTTTTGTAACACGAGTCAGTTGCAGAATTTCTTCATAAAAATATGCTTCTAATAACAGAAAAAATACTCCTGAAGCTCCTACACGTACCACTTTTCAGTTGCCTAATTACGCCTCTTTTTTGCAGGTAGTCAATTTTATAGATGTCAGGTATTAAGTCTAGGTAGATTCGTTTACATACAGGTAAATTTTATGATGGGATGATTGAAAGGGACGCATTTTGTGCACTATAATATATTGTGAAAAACATAAAGAGTTCAGTTTTCAGTTGATTTTCGACGTGAGTTGTTCTATGCGTGTAGATAAATAGTACGAAAATGTCAAGTCAAACGCGCCGCAGTTGTAAAGTGTCTCCTGATCGATTTTGTTACATTTGTGGAGAATTTATGGTGCAATCACAAGCCAGACCATTTTCTGAAAATGTGAAGAAAGCCTACTTCAAGTATTTTTGAGTTTTGGTTGGAGATCAAGACAAGCAGTGGGCTCCTCATGTGTGCTGCGTTACTTGTAGCGTGTCGCTTGTGCAGTGGATGAAAGGGAAGAGGAAAAAAATGCCATTTGCGGTTCCAATGGTATGGCGAGAACCAACTAACCATTTTGACGATTGCTATTTTTGCCTGACGAAAACTGAAGGTTTTTCCAAAAAACAAAAGCACAAGATCGAGTATCCCAATTTGCCGTCTGCCATACGACCTGTTCTTCATGGTGCAGATCTCCCAGTGCCGATCGCGCCCTTAGACTGGCAAGGTATTGTTTTGGAAGATAAGGAAGATATTGAATCAAACAGCTCTGGAGACCAGTGTACTGATCCTACCTTTACCCCAGAGGGCGGTTCCGACAAGCCACATTTGATTGTTCAAAGCGAGTTGAATGACTTAGTGCGTGACTTGGGGTTATCAAAGCAGCAGTCAGAACTTCTTGGATCCCGGCTTAAGGAATGGAATCTGTTAGCCAATGAAACAAAAATCACCACTTTTAGAAAAAGAAATGCTCCGTTCTCTGCATTCTACAGTATGGAGGATTCGTTGTGTGCATGTACTGATATCGATGGCTTAATGCAGGAACTTTCTATAGAACATTCTCCCTGTGAGTGGCGCTTATTCATAGATTCGTCGAAATATAGCCTAAAAGCTGTGTTATTGCATAACGGAAATTTAAAACCCTCTATACCAGTTGCCCATTCAGTGACAATGAAGGAAACTTATGAAAATATGCGCATGCTTTTAGATAGAATCAACTACAACAGGTATAAATGGCAGATATGTGGGGACTTGAAAGTTATAGGAATTTTAGTGGGACTTCAGGGAGGATTTACAAAATATTGCTGTTTTCTTTGTTTGTGGGACAGTCGTGCAGTAAATCATCATTATGTACAGAAAATTTGGCCAGAAAGAAGTGAATTTCAACCGGGTTCCCAAAATGTCAAGTATATCCCTCTTGTAGACCCCAAAGACGTCCTCCTGCCTCCTCTTCATATCAAACTTGGCCTCATGAAAAACTTCGTGAAAGCTATGAATAAAGAAGGTGATGGATTTAAATACCTAAGGCAAGTCTTTCCCCAGTTGAGTGATGCCAAATTGAAAGAGGGTATTTTTATTGGACCACAAATCAGGAAATTGTTGGACGACACAAATTTCACAGACACGCTTACCAGGCAGGAACTCAGAGCATGGACCTCATTTGTTAGTGTAGTGAGGGGATTTTTGGGAAACAATAAGGATGCGAACTACGAACAATTGGTTAATGAGCTTTTAGATGCTTATAAATCGCTTGGTGCCCGAATGTCTTTAAAAATTCACTTTCTCCATTCTCATTTGTCATTTTTCCCTGAAAATATGGGTGCTGTCAGTGATGAGCAAGGTGAGAGATTCCATCAAGACATAAGGACAATGGAAATTCGTTATCAAGGACGATGGGATCCAGCCATGATGGGTGATTACTGTTGGTTTTTGAAGAGAGAAGACGCGGTCCCTCATAAAAGGAAAAAGTAAAAGTTTTTGTTTATGTTTTGATCTCGTTTCGATTGTTTTTGTACTTTTTAGGTATAAGTAATGTTTGAGGAGTGTAAACTATAAAATATAATCGGTATTAGGCTTAAGAAGTTCTTAAATCATGTTTTGAATAGCTATCTTAATATATTGAATATTGTAATATTGAATGATGTTTTATTAATGTAACAAAAAAACCTTACGTGTTACGACTTTTTTTTTGCCACTTTCGTGATTAGATAGGTTCATTCTACCACAATATCCTATTGAGCTTTGTGTTACATCGAAAAAATTTTTTTTTGTCGGCCTGTGTTATTGATTGCTTTAGGTGAAATTTAATATCGGATTTAATTTGTACTTTAAATTGGACTAAAAATAAACTGTTGGTATCGGGTATCTGTCAAAGTAAAGTAAATTTTGAGTTAACGTTTCCTTTTTGCTGCTAACGTTAACATGGACGGGACTTACTTGGTTTACACGCAATCTGAACCGCGGTCCTCGGACATATCATTGTCAATGGCCAACTTGGCAAGTGTCTAAATTGACTCTCACTAGAGTCGAGATATTGATTATGTTAATTAAGAAACTATTTGAGACACGGGTTACCAAAAATGTTTTTATACCTACTACTGTGTAAATGAATTTGTAGATCTAGTTTGACTTTTTTTGAAACTTTAGTTTCGGAGATATAAGATTAATCGGACCTTTAAAAAAATAATTATTATTAAGAAACTATTTGAGACACGGGTTACCAAAAATGTATGTAATATATATCATCCGACCTCGAATAGGCGTGAATGCGCAGTGTATCAATAGATTTTACAATCTTGCCATGGAACAACAGCACGACAGGCATCTGTTTCTTGTGTCAATATCAGTCTGGTATGTGATCGTTGAAAGAGTCATATGTAATAAAAACACTAATATTTTTGCGAAAACGTTAAAAAT
The DNA here is from genome assembly GCF_002938485.1 of Sitophilus oryzae. Taxonomy (NCBI): domain Eukaryota; kingdom Metazoa; phylum Arthropoda; class Insecta; order Coleoptera; family Curculionidae; genus Sitophilus; species Sitophilus oryzae. The sequence goes on from NW_022147488.1 coordinate 1,134,087, forward strand.
TTTGAAGTACATTAAATACAAAAAATTATCATTTTTTAATTCTGAATCTAAAAAAGGAATAATATACAGAGTATTTCATTAAAAAACAAAGAAAAATTATTTTACATTTTAGAAAGTTTGGCACAGAATTTTGGACACTCTGTTTGGTTCAAGACGACGATATTTGTAAGAAAGTAAGTATAGACCAACTATAGTAAATAGCTAGTATAGTTTTGATTTTAGAACATTTCTTGTATTTTAATTATTTTTTTAAAAGGCCGAAAAAATATATTCTTTTTAATTTATTTATTAATATCTCTGAAACTATCAAAACTTATTTAATAATATGTTAGGATTATATAAAGTGATCAGAAATGAAGCTAAAAGTGCAATAATATACAAGATGTTGCATTTAAAAAAATCATCCCGATCAACCCGTTTTTGTAGAAGTTAAAATATTTTACTGAAATACATCCTAATACTCGTACACACTATAGGTTTGCACTTAAAGAACATTTCTAACTACAGATTTTTTTTTCTACAGATGCGCGACGCTCTATTGGCGGACCCTGTATGTATGAGGTCGAATTTTGAATAGGTAACTTTATTTGAAATGTTATTTCTTTTTAAATTTTACATAAGAGTATACCAATTTATAACCATCTACATATATTTTTTCGCCTTTTTGGTGGTTGGTATATAGTCGGTATAATTATACCATAATAATTTTATCAAAAATACACATAGCACTGGATATGAATATTTTAATATCATACTTTTTTAGTTCGTATAAAGATTCTTTTATTTTTTGGTTATAACATCTAAATTAACATAAAAATACGATGGACTCACTGATCAACAAGCAACGAGATACGAGTTCATTTATTTCAGATATATTTTATGACCGGACATAATTCAAAAAATATTGACTGGTGTCACATATATTATCCCCTTTTTCCAGTCCCATTCTAAAATTGGGTTTTGCAGGCTTTCGACGCCCGAGTCTCCTCGAAATACCAACTCTGTGGTCGCTTTTAGATTTATTGCCCTATCGAGTATACTGTTTTCATGTTTCAACACCTAAAAAAACTGTGCTGTATTTATTTTTCTCGACAGAAGTCCATTACTATCGCTCAAATTAAAACATATATATAATAAACAATGACTGGCATATTTTGTTTTTACATAATAATATATAAATATTTTTTCTATACAGGGTAACATAGTGGTTCGAAAAAGTAGTTTAAAAATTAAGTTGATCGGCTCGAACGTATTTTAGAGTTCAAGTTTTTCATTATTTGTTAAGCAATTTGTAGCTGAATTATTTTAGTATTAAGTAGTGAATTATTTAACCATTTCAATTATGGTGTCTTCTTCTTCTTCCTTATGTGCCGTCTCTTTCGTGGAGGTTGGGAAACACGGTTCGATCACATTGGCAAAATCTTCACGATTCTCGGCTTTCCTGTTCTTCAAAAGTTAAGTGAGTCCAATTTCTGAAGTTTCTCAACCAAGATAGTTTCTTCCTGCCGCGCCGGGACCTCATTTTCCTTCAATAATTTTAGTCTTAACAATTAGTTGTAAGACGTGGTATTTTTCATTTCTTAATATGCCCTAATGTTTGCCCTAAATATGATGTTTTTCCTATTTTTATTATATTGATCAATTTTCTTTCTCAGCCTATTCTGTTGTAAACTCCGGTATTTGTGATATGGGCAGTCCATATATCCATGTTTTATCGTTCGAAACATGGATATAGGTTCATCGAGGCGATTCATCTCTTGAACTTTCAGTATCCATGTTTCTGATCCGTATAATAGGATTGACCAAACATAACACCTGACGGGCCTAGTTTTCAACTCAAGGTCCAATCTGAGGTTCTGGAAAACGTTCTTTATTTTTAAATATGCATTTCTGGCTTGTTTTATTCTGGTTTTTGTTTCCACGTCGTTGTTCAAGGTGTTAACTATCCATCCTAAATGTTTTAACTTGTTCTAAGGTATTGCCCTCTATTTTAATGGGAATTGGTACATTTTGTTTTTTTCCAAATACCATGACTTTGGTTTTAGAGGAGTTATTGATCTTCATCCCGTATTTCTTACAGGAGCCTTCAAGTGGCTCCAGTAAACTCTGGAGTCCAATATCAGAGTCGGCAATAAGAACTGTGTCATCGGCAAATCTAATGTTTTTAATGACACTTGAAATTATGGTGTAGTCTCCCTCAAATATTTTTCTCTTTGTAGTTAGTATTATAGTTGGCTATGCGGACCCGAGTGATCCCTGCTAATTTCCTAATATCACGGTCTCATCTCAGGTTTGGTCTTTTTCTAGGTTTCTTGGGTACCATGCTGTATTTTTATGATCTACCTGTTGTCTGTCTTTATTGCTAGGTATCCCGCCCTCTGCCACTTGAGCGATTTGATTCTGTGGATGACATCTATTACCTGGGTCTTCTGTTGTATTCACTCTATTCTTTTGCGGTTTTTCTTGGTTATTCCAAGCATATTTCGTCCCATTGAGCGTTGTGCGACCTGCAGTTTCCTTACAATATCTGTTTCTATAACTCTGGTCGGATAAAACACCTAGTGAAACTTTTTCCGCGCGTTGGGAGTAAAAATTCAAGGCCGTGACACAAGGCCTTGAATGATGGGCGCGAGACGGCCGTGACGGCTGCAAGACGCATGCAAGATGGCCGTGACGCGCGAGCTAGCGAGAGGAAAAGTGATAGCGGCAGTTTTGCCGTAGAGTAGTAAAACAATTTAACCCCGCTATCTCGTGATAATCTACCCCCCGATGAAAAATAAGCTTGTGGGATATACCGCTTGTGGCAACACTGGGTATCGATCTGTGCCCTACGCGGCTAAGAAGATCACTATAATAAACTTGATATTGTACTAACCTAGCTAGGAAGTAAATTTTCATGCATATTTTCATCGATAGGTTTGTAGCTTCTGAATAACTAGTCTTGGTAAAGTATTTAGCTCATTTGCCAGCTCAGAATTAGAATTTACAGTTTGTAACTCGCATTTTCAAACCAATTATCAACGGGAATATTCGTATAATTTAATAAAATTACTTTAAATCACTATAAAAAATGAATTGTTTGTAATTGAACAGTAACTTCTGTATTATTAATCCCGTTAATGATGGCGATAAATAATTGAAATTGATTAAAAAAATATTTTTATAGATGAAACTTTTGTTAACAATATTGTCGCGACCCCGTTTTAGAGGGTTGCGGCTAGGGACGTTTTAGGTATCGAAGATCATTGAAACAATCAATATATAAAAAAACAAAATATAAATTTATTAAAGAATTAAATACATTAATTTAGGTAGGAGAAATGTCAAGCAGAATACCTTTTGACCAATAAAATATACTAAGAGAAAATATATAAAAAAATATAAACTTACTTTACTGTCATTATGATATTTTGAGAACTCAACTCAACTGAACAGCATGACTTCTTGATTCATTCTCCCCGAGAGAGCCCCCGACTCTCCTCCTATTTACTTTTTAATTATCCTACATATTGATATTTACAACAATAAGAATTAAACAAAGTTCACCTACAGATTTTAGTCTGACGTCAACTTGTTATAGTTTAATTTTTATTTTGCAAATATTATGTTTATAGAAATATATTCTATTTAATATATTGGGTGATTTATTTTAATGATAAATACATTGCTATTATTATTCTCTTCGTTATTGTTTGGTGATTTTGTTGATTTAGTATACTCTAAATGACCTGCATGATTTTTATATGAGCCATAACTATTATTAGTTTTTCTAAAACTTGTTCTGCCTTTTGAGTTATAAAATGTATTATTAGATTTGCTGACTGACCACCTATTCCTAAAATCTGAATTCATTCGCTCTAGTTGTCTTTTATTTTGAATGTAATTGTCACAATAATAATTATTCCGGGAATATGCTGACATTTGAGACTCTAAAAATATCTCTTTTAAATCATTTAATTTGTGAACTATGTTTTTTAAACTTTCAAAATTCATATTTTCTGTAACTAAAAGATAATAATATTTATTATATGATTCATTTAGACCGTTTTCAAATTGTTCTATAAAAAAATCAAAATCTACTACTTCACTATCAATTTCGTATGCAGTCGACAATAAATCATAATAGTAATATTTAATATCTTCATTTCCACCTTGTATACGGGTACGAAATTTAGATTTTAGTTTACGGAATGGATTTTCACCACCAAACTGCTTAATAAAATCGGTTTTTAAATCCGGCCAATTTTTATTAGAATTATCTTTGTTGTTAACATATTTCTTAAACCAAACAAATGCAGCATTTTCCAGGTAACAATTTAAATATTTTATTTTAAAAGCGTGGCTCCAACCATTCTTATCGGTTATTCTGTCATATTTTTGAATGAAAGACACCGGACAGTCGAATCTAGGGTCAAAATTAGGTGGCTGTATAAACTTAGGCAGAACAGGTGTTTTATTAAAAAACATCATGAATATAGGTTTACTAATCTTTAATTTCTATTAACATTAAATATAGAATTTTTAATTAGGGTAAATAATTATCGCCCACTACATTCAACATGAAATATAATACATATTATTTTTCAAATCCAAACAAATAGGAATTTTGTCTATGTAAGCACTGTTTAGATATTTTTATAACACACTTGCAGTAAATAAAATAGTAACTAAAACTTATATTTGAAAATAAAAGACAATAATTATGTATTTGTGCGCATGATATTTCAAAAAAAAATATTTAAATTTTAATAATTATTAAAATAAACTAAAATAAATAAAAATGTTTGAATTAATAGATTTTTCATTTTACTGTTAAAAATAGAAAGATAAGTTTTTGATTTTATTATGACTCAGCGGAAAAAATATTAAATTAGGTATTTTAGCAATTACATAAAAAATATAAGCATCGTTTTGGTCAAAAATACACGAAGAAAAGTTATGTATGAATGAATATTAAAAGGAATATTTCGTTCAACGATGAAAAATATCTAATCGTTATTAGAGATTAAAAAAAAATAGAAATAATTGTAATAGGACATATTGCTTAAGTCGAAAAATTTGTAAATAAATTAAAATATATGTAAATAAGTGTATAAATCATCATCAAAGTAAGCGTTCAATTTACTGGTCAAAAGATAATATAAAAATTTAAAAAATACATTGATTGTTGCTAAAAAAATTAAAGACTTTATTAATTTAACATTTTAATGAAAAAAAACATTAAATGTATTAAAAGAACCGGCGCCTCCACCACATGTCGCGACCCCGTTTTAGAGGGTTGCGGCTAGGGACGTTTTAGGTATCGAAGATCATTGAAACAATCAATATATATAAAAACAAAATATAAATTTATTAAAGAATTAAATACATTAATTTAGGTAGGAGAAATGTCAAGCAGAATACCTTTTGACCAATAAAATATACTAAGAGAAAATATATAAAAAAATATAAACTTACTTTACTGTCATTATGATACTTTGAGAACTCAACTCAACTGAACAGCATGACTTCTTGATTCATTCTCCCCGAGAGAGCCCCCGACTCTCCTCCTATTTACTTTTTAATTATCCTACATATTGATATTTACAACAATAAGAATTAAACAAAGTTCACCTTCAGATTTTAGTCTGACATCAACTTGTTATAGTTTAATTTTTATTTTGCAAATATTATGTTTATAGAAATATATTCTATTTAATATATTGGGTGATTTATTTTAATGATAAATACGTAAATTCTTGCTCTTGACAATATTCTGAGAATTCGAATAATGAATTGAATAATGACGACAATGAGACAAGTGACAGCTGTCTAAAAAGACAGCGATTTAGAGTGACAATTTGGTTATGTAAAATTTAAAGTGACAATTTTGATTATTCAAAATAAATACTGGTTGCTTAACGTTTAACATTAATTTAAAAATAAATTCCCAACATGAATAATGGACAAAATATTTAAACAAAAACAGAACACAGGCCATACAAAACAAATCGTTGGTTAGTAGTAGTTAGTAGTAGTCAGATATATAGATGTAGTAGTATTTTGGTTTAATGACCACAGCTGCTAGGCTATCCGGCCGAGTAATACAATTAACGTTTTTTTTATAAAAATTAAAAAAAAACGTTGTAAAATTATAAAGCTAGAATAGTATACGGTTCTTTTTTAAGTTTATAAAAAACATTCATAAAAAAATATATAGCCTTCAATTTAATAGCGGTTAGTAAGAAGTTTCACTTCAAATATGCGCATATTATAATACACACAATTTTTTTTATAATAAATAATATATTGATATTAATTTAAAAATCATAAATTAAGGTGTTTAAAATATAATGTTTTCGAACACACCTCTAGATAATTTACTTGAAATGTAATTCTTCTCCTCCTTCTATAATATGGCCACTTGCCTTTGCAGCATTCAGCCAGAACACTGAGAAAATAGCATGTCCAAATCAATTTTCTTTAGCCATCTTACATATCAAACTTCAAATAACTGTTACATCAATTGTTAAATATCAATAGTGTACGACCTATATTCGCAGTTTCATCCTTTTTTTTTCTTATAAAGAAAAATATCAAAATTCCAGGCTGGTTCGTTCCTTCCTCGTCCTAACAGGAAATTACATTTTTTGTCATTCTAGAAATAAGCCCGATGTCTTTCATTTTCTTTAGAAAAAAAGAGAAAAAAATGTCAAGAAAACGATACCGAAAATAATATTTTTTTCTTCAATGTGTTGTTTTATAATCACAGATGGGAGTAAAAATACCCAGTAAGCAAATTTTATTCCTTTGAGGGAAATGTATTCTAGGTTAGTCGTTGTTACGTTACCAGGCCCTGCTATTGCGTCAAATAGCACACAAAAATATGTGATGTCACGACTAGTGGCTAAGTTGGTTTAAAAAAGGAATAATGTGTACTACGAGTATTATACAAAATAGAAATTGTGTTGACACAAAAGGAACTGTTACTCGAAGGCAAATCATAACTGACATTTAGTAGGAATGACACAAAACCGTAATGTGGATTGCATAGTGTTAGGCATAGTAGGAATTTTCTTTTTAAACCCATAAAGTTCATTTGTACATCATGGAAAACATATTGCATTTTTCACGGAATATTGCCATTTTTTTAACAAAATTAATTTATTAAAAAATATTTTTGTTAAACAATATTTGTCTCGTTGATATCTTTTTTATATCAAAAAACTACACGAAAAATTTTCACAATTCAAAGTTAATATGTCTAGCTTACTGTTAAAATACAGAAGTTAATAATTTTTTTATGTGTACCATTTAGTAAGAAATAAAGTGCCATGATGTTTATCCTTTGAGACAACGATGTCTAAGAGAATAATCTTTGTGGTAAATTTTAAAAATAAGTTGTATAATAAAGAGTTATAAGTATCTTATTTGTGTATTAGTTCACACATGCATTGACAGAATTCCGAATTTTTGCCTAAAATGCGTTGTGTCACCGTGCTTCATTTCCCACGTATACGGGGTGGGCACATGAAAGTAACAGTTTCGAAACACGGGTCTGTGACTGGTCGCATGAATAAAACGCAGATACGTAACTGGTCCTTAAATGTGACAAAATATTGCTCACTGGGTATCATGTATCCTTTTGTAAAAAATATTACTTTTATACTATAAAACTAATAAAACTTTTGGATTATGTCCCATTTTGTTGCAGATAGGAATGTGCCTAGCTAGGGGAGAATGTAATGGCATACATTTTTTTTGCTACTTAGAGTGTCATATTAAAATGGGATTTCAATTTATTTCACCTTAAGATCATTTAAAGGCTTGTTTTCTTTGAAAATTCCTTTGCGAAGAGTCCGTCGATCGTGCCGATTACATAACAATACAAATAAAATAAAAAATTATAAAAGGCATTCCAGTTAAAAGGTTAGATGCGGTTTGCACAATCCTGTCCCACTTTTTTCTCAAACGGAATATGCTGTTTGTCTGATTTCCTACGAAAAAAAAAATATTTTTGAAAATATGAACTAAAATAATGTATCTTCAAATGGCACACTCTGTATATTTATAAATCATATGACCCGCCTTGCTATGAGCTTCTTAAAAATATATATCACTCTGTATTTATTATCGCTATTTACTGTAATATTTAAAAGATATTATTTTCTTATTAGTAAGCCGTGATAGATAACAAAAAATCAAAATTTTATTTACTAAAATAGTCATGCATATATTAAAATTTTATTTGGGACTGAAAAATTTTATTTTTAAACTGTTACCATTGAATCTCTGTCTTCTCTCTTTAAACGGACTTCATTATAAAGGGATGGGTTTGCAAATATCTTGCGTGTAATAAAAAGTAATAAAAAGCTTGCGTGGTAGCATTTTCTAGGTCTTCGACATTGTTGTAGTTGCTGCGGTATATGTCATATTTCAAAAATCCCTAAATACAGAAATCGAGAACGAACAAATCCGGGAATCAGACTGGCCATCTTATGGGTACCAATTCATTTGACATGGGAAATAGCCATTTAAGAAAATTCTAATATTTTTAAAGTTGTGAAGGGGAGCTCCATCTTGCTGAAAGTATATTTCACGTAAATTAGCTAAAGAAATATCTAAAAGTTCTGATATGATAAGTTTAAAGATTTAAAAATAGCGGTATAGAATTAAGTTTCCCTGATATTTAAAGAATTTATAGTGGCTCTCAAAATAAAACAAGAGACAGAGCAGTATAGTTTTAATATAATTCTTTAGTTTCGTTTATTATCAATAATGACCTACTAATAAAAATGATATTTTAATGAAAACTTTTGAATATTGCAGTAAATAGTGAAAATAAATATATACAGGGTGTTCCATTAAGGAAAACATAACTTTAGTTGACTAGGTTACTGTATTTTACGTAAAAAGTTCTATAATAAACGGTTTTCACCTTCTCGATACCTTTCACAACAACAGAGATAGGACCTTTAGCTTAGAAACGAAGAGGGCTATGATTATTTTCTTTAGAGCAACTTCCGTTTGACAAAAAAGTGATACAGCTTTGTGCAAACCGTACTCTTCTATCACCACTAATAACGGAGATACCGTATTATTTCAATCAAGATAGGACACCCTGTACAATTAAACAAAAATTTTATTATATATATTAAATATTTAAAAAAGTATTACGAATATTAGAGTTACTCTTTAATTTAATTGCCATTTAATACGATTTTAAAACCCACAAATTTGCTGAAAAAAAATCGAAAAAAGATAAACCGGTACATCTTACTTTAGCCACGTTTACGTCAGTGGGGGCGAATCCTGAAATTAATGAAGGTTTCCCCAGCGCGTGGGGACCGGAAATGATCCAGCTAAAAGCCGATCCCTGGGAAAGATCAGGCGAGAAGTTTGCAAGGAGATGAGGAAAAATAATCTGGTATCATTAGGAGACTGACGATTAAACTTAGACGTTTGAAAAAAGTCTAAAAACGTTAAATACGGAATTATTGGTGGCAGCAGTACTTGAAAAAGTTTGAGAACTTCAAAAAATTAGCTGTTTTTCTTATATAAAGCCTACACTAATTCTATTTTTTTTTGGTTATTATACAGGGTTGTCAGAATTATATTAGCGAATCTTTCAGCAGCACATTCTGCGGATAAAAATAAGTTCATATAAATTTATGTCCTGAAATGCTTAGTTTTGGAGATACAGGGTTTAGAATTTTAGTTATATTTCGATTTTTTTCAAAATATTTTTAAACTAAGGTTGTTATTTGGATGCAGATTGGAGTTTGGAGGTTTTTTAAAATCATAAATTTGATGTTGATGTCAATATGACTTCTATTTGTAGGTAGAGATCGACCGATTAATCGGCTTCGGTGTGGGCTTCGGTCACATTCGGCCATTACTTAAGCCTTCGGCTAAAATTCGGCTTCGGCAGAAAGTAAGCCGAAGTTTTGCTGAATATGATCGTCGAGTCAATGATGACTCGTCAAGTGTCGACGCCCACAACAGAAGAAACGTATAATGATTTTAATTACCAATATACAGGTTATCTAGATTCATGTTTAGGAGAACATTTGCTTTTAAGTGGTGACATTTTTCACTATTGGGATTCAAGTCCGTACATTCTTTTCAAAACACAGCCAATAGCTTTTATTGTCTCCATCTAGTGTGACTAATGAACAATTATTTAGCTCTGCTGATCAATTCCAAATCAACTAATTTATTCCTACTCTTTCTAAATTATAATATTAGACTGTTCAATTTTGAATATTGAGCTTTAAGCCATATACATGTTAAATATTTCTTATACATTTATTACTAGAATTTAAAATATCGTGTTTCTTTTATACCGGGCGCGTCTCGAAAATGACTCACCCCTATAACTATTTTATTTTTTTTTAGATAAAAAATCGAGATTTGGTATGTTACTATATGACATATATTAGGATTGATTGAAGTATTCAATTATTTTCGGTCACTTCCTGTTTAACCGGAAATAACTACAACTTTTGATTTTTAAATGGTACCCTTTAGGTCAACTTTTGACATTTTCTCATATGGTTTATTTGAAATTGTAACATGCTGTTCATAACGACATTTTGACTCAAAATACCAAGTGTGTGATACCAAATTATTCGTAAAAAATTGCTTTTTCCAAATATGCGAATTAGCCACCCTTGTTCCATTTGACAAACTTGAGATATGATTAAAAATACGATTTGGGCATCTTTTAACCGGCCAGGACAAGACACGCAAAATATTAGATGATGAAATGTATTTTCCAAGGCTCTTTGATTACATATTGAACATAGCCATGGCACCCTAGATTGAAATTTAAAATACAATATTTTTTTTAAGCCAAAATATCAAAAGCTGATATATGATAAGTCATTCTATTCAGAGTATCATTTTCTATCGAATAAAGTAAAAATATTCCGGAGGTGTCATTTAAAAATCAAAAGTTCTAATCATTTCCGGTGAAACAGGAAATGACCAAAAACAATTGAATACGTCAGTCAATCCTAATTTATGTCACATACTAACATACCAGATCTCGTTTTTTTATCTGAAAAAATAAAACAGTTATAGGGGGTGAGCCACTTTTGAAACGCACCCGGTATATACAATATGATCGAAAAAAAGGCGCCAGCGATGACTATGAAATGAAGATCTCTATCATTTTGCATGTAAAATTTATGGGGAATGTAATCCATTGTCAATTCCAAGCCAACTCGACGCCGCTTTTTTTCGATATACGGTATTATACAGGGTGTCCCAGAAATAAGTGCAAGTATACAACTGGTAGTATAGTTCAAACCCAGAAACACGCCTATGAGATTTTTTTCGCGAAAAAAAAAATTGAAAATTCAGATTTTTTGGAAAAAAATGTTAGAATTTTTTTTAGTTTTTATTTAAAAAAACATAATTTCTTGATAATATGGCAACATAGGTAGTAGATTAAATGATAATATGGCAACATAGGTTGTAGATTAAATTTACAAGAAAGAAAATCCAGAAAAGATCCAGTGGTTCTCAAAATTTTAGCAAAAATTCATTTTTTTTGGGGAAATTTTCAAAGTAAAATTTATTTTGGATATATTTAAAAAACGATAAAGAGAAAATATGTTTCATTTATAGATATCTGCCACCCCTTAAAATACTTGCACTTATTTCTGGGACACCCTGTATAATATTCGAAACATGATGCTTTCATTTTCGAACTTTTTTAGACCTTATCCTTTCATATTTTTGTTTTTAATTTAAATTCACCGCTTTATTAAAATATCTTCGGCTTCGGCCAAAAAAACACATTTGGTCGGTCTTTACTTGTAGTGGGAGCCACCTATATGTCTTTCAATCATTTTGAAGAGTAACAACTTTTTTTCAGTACCTGTATTATGACTGAATAAAAATGTAAAATATACATGAAATTTTCAAACATCATTGGCACCACTACTACTCTAAAATTGGCCCTAATTTAAAAAGCGTGCAATTTCTCTATTGTAAAGTAATTTATATTATTCAACTGTGTTCTTACCTAGGCAACTCTGTCCACTCCAACCCCCTACCTACCGATTATTCTGATCGATTTATCATTGACTTGGCTATTTTCATTGTACGGTTCGGTATTTTAAATGTGAATTGACAAGTACGTAACGACCCAGCGTATTATATAAAGCACGTCTATTTATATCCCAGGGCGTATAATAAATTCACTAACCTGACTGCCTGAATAAAATATAACACGTCCAGCTACCTACTCATCCTACACAAGGACATAAAAAATATATAAAGAGAGCCGTTTGAAAAAAATATCGATTCTATACCATGAACGTCATAAGAATCTTAATTTGCCGGATCTTTTTTTATTGTTGATAAGAAGAAGAAGAAAGAAGAAATTTAGCTTTCAAGCCGCATCAGCATTACAGGCTATTTAGCGGCGTATCACCTGCTATTTTAGTTCGATACAGTATTTGACATTTTACTAAACAACACGTTTATAGACAGATTGTATATGTTAATAGTACAGACATTGATTTTGTAAAAATAAAAAGTAAATGGTACAGACAACATAGAATAAAACAATAAAACGTAAAAATATGTACAACTGAATTAGTAATTGGTTGCTTTAAACCAAAATGTAGCTTTTTAGTAGTAGTGGGAACTATCGAATGAATACTATCGAAACATTCGATAGTTGCAATTCATTCGAATAATTCGATAGCTAGTAAAAAAACATTCGTTGAAAACTATTCGAATAAAAATTATCGAATAGATGCGTCATCTGCCTTGAAATATTGTATTCTAGTAATTCGGCAGCAAAAAATATTCATTTATAAAATTCATTCATTTATCAAATTCATTTATTCGTCAGGATCGATTATAATAAAATATTAACTGGATTTTAGTTGTCGCCCGGCGACGTAGGTTTCTTTCCGAGAAACCCGACAGCGGTCGGTGGCAATGCTAGAAAGAAGCCGGCATCTTTGATTTTTTGCGGAGTCATATAAAGATAAGGACACATTATTTTTTTTATTGAGGTGCTAGTATTTACACAGAAAATACATTATGAAGGGCGCTGTTGCCATATATTGGTATTAGTTGATATTTGCAAAGAATATTATTGTTTGGCTTTAGTTAGTTAGCGATAGTATGTATAAATATTTTGCATTTTTTTTATTAATATTCTGTTGTTAGGTTAGGTTAGGTTAGATAATAAAATATTTTGGATGTAGGAAAATGATTTTTAATGTTTTTAAGCAAAGACTGGTTTAATAAAAATAATAATAACAGTAATAATTTGTTATACATATAACAACAAAATTTAAAATAATTTAATATAAACATTTTTTTACGTAGTAGCAAAATATAAACAACAAATTAGATGTCAAAATTATTTATGTTAGATCCTATTTAAAAATAATATAATCTTTAAATTTTTTGTGGCAACGTTGGTTTATTAAATAATAATAATTACAGAACTAATTTGTTATATTAACAACAAACTTTAAAATCATGAAATATAAACATTTATTAATTTTCTAAGCATGCAGTGTAATGGAAGGAAAATATAAATAAAAAATTAGAAATCAAAATTATTTATATTAGGTACTTTATATTACTATTTAAAAATAATATTTACTTTGACTGGCATTTACTTTAAAAAATAAATGAAATATTTCTTCGCAAAAAACTACATGTAAGAGAATTAGTATAAACAAAAAACAAACATTGTTAACTTTTTTTTTAAATTGGCACGTGTAAAACTTTCAATTTAATATTCTCACCCCATAGTTTGAGTTCGAGAACCATTTACTTAACCACATTACTTAAATATGATTATTAAGTTCAACTAATTCGTATTATTAAAACATCTAAAATACAAATATGTATTTTTAAAATTAATTCTAAGTTCATCTCATCTCTCTTAAAATTGCTACTTCTCAAAATTTCCCATTAAAAAATAGACCTATAGACCATATAAAATAAAATAATTGAAAGATCGGGCTACGGAAAATCACACAAATTTTCGGAAAATTTTGACACCTGCACACGCACACAATCGTCAATTAAAAAACTACTATTTTAGTATTTTAAATATTTTAATAAACGCAAAAATAGCACAGTATTTATAAGGTGAAGTTATAAAAATTTGGAAGAACTAATAATGCACTGACGCACACAAAAAATCAAACGAATACTAAATTTCATTTATCAAAAGCATTCGATAGTCGTGGCTCAACGATAACCATTTAGTCGCACGGCGAGGTTGTCACATATGCTTTAGTATACAAATGAATGAATGATTTTATTCGAATAAAACCATTCGATAGTTGAAATCATTCATTCAGTAACCATTCGATAGTCTAATTCATTCGATAGTTCCCATCGCTACTTTTTAGATACCTATATTTTAGATCTTTATCCCGATCTTTCCAGAAAATCAAAAAGTTTTGGTTGCTCACTTAGAAAAAATAACTGACATATCTGACGAAAGATTGCAGGCCTCTCTTAGGTTAATTAACTCACTACATTCCTAAAGGATATGTTTGACAGTTAAATGATTACTACATTTATTACATAGAGGCGGTGGTTATTGTTGATAAGTTTCTTTCGTAACATGAGCTTTTTTACAATTTTCAAAATATGAGTTTCCAGGTTATAAAATTTCCAATTTCATAAGCTAACATGTAAAAGTGTTAATATGATTACTTTTGTTTTGGGACTTCTGGTTTAATTGTCGCTGCCAATTTGCATATTTTAAATAGACCTCATTTTATTTTACCATACGATCGAAAAAAAAAGACGTGAAACTAAGCTTGGAAATGAAGTTCTTTCTGATTGTATTTGTAAAACTATATGTTTAATGTTTTAATGTCATCGATCGCCATCTCCAAGCCAACTGACATTGTTTTTCTCGATTATTTTTGTTATAAATACAGAGTGATCTATTTGAAATAGTGAGGAAACCAATATAGAAAACAATCAGCGCCAAATTTTGACCCACCTTGTATATCATCATCATCATTTTCAGCTTGTTCTTGTCTGCAATTATGGTGTAGCCTAGTATATTTAAATACTCTCTTTGTACAGGGTGGGTCAAATTCGACGCTTTTAAATGGGAACATCCTTTTCTATAGGAGATAGACAAAAACTCATATCGGTGTCTGGAGTTCAATTTTTGTCAAAAACATGATGGTGAACACCGCATATCGATATCTGTTACCGTTACGGAGTTACGGGGTGTTTTTCAAAAATATGCATTTTTAACAAATCGCTGTAACTTTTTTGCTATAGAAAATTTTGTATTTTTATGAAAACATTTCCAAAGCACCTTTTTACGTAGAATTTAATGGTTTAAGTATAATTTTTTAAAATTAATAATTTAAGAATTGTCAACAGAAAATTTGATTTTTTATATGGGACACCCTGTATATTTTTAATTTATTGAAAAGAATTTAAAATTACCTTTCCAAAAATATAACACACTTGATATTTTGCTGGATTCCTCTTCGAGATATAGAGTATATAAAAATTCGCCCGCTTTAAATAAGTAGGCTTTGAACGGCACCGGTTGTAATGCAAAAAAAATCTAGCTGTGAGCATCAATTAAAACGAAAATAATATTTGCTAGGAGAGATGCAGAATTTTATAAGAATTTAAAATATATTTAACAAACATCAACACATTTAAACTATATCTAATAGCAATAAAAATAAATAGCAAACAAAGACGTGAGATTTTACTACAGGTGTTCGACATATCGACCGTCTTCTGTTATGGACAGACCTGGCAGTTTTTGAACATTTCTTGAGGAATTCATTAACTCAGTGGGGGTGAAAGATACCCTCTCATAACTGCTAAGTATTTCTAATTCTTGTCTAGATTATACGGAAGAATAAGGAACCTTTATTCTTCCGCAAATATATCCATAGGATTAGATCCATGGGCACTAAGTCAGGTGGCCTCGACGGCCAACGGCTGGGATCTTGGTTAGCTATTCAATTATTCTTGAAATTGGCTGCAAAAATTTGCTGAAATCAGCGTTCAGAGGCGGTGCGTCGTCTTACTGGAAAAATATGTTTTCGAGTTCCATTAAGGGCATATCATCAATGAGGGGTCCAAAGCCTACTAGTTAAAAGTGGCGAACTTTTAAAAATTCTGTATTTCGAAGAGGATTATAACAACATATCAAGTGTGCTATATTTTTGGAAAGGTAATTTTAAATTCTTTTCAGTTAATTAAAAATATAAAGGGTGGCCCAAATAAAAAATCATTTTTTCAGTTGATAACTCTTAAATTATTCATTTTAAAAAAATTATACTTAAACCATTAAATTCTACGTAAAAAGGTGCTTTGGAAATGTTTTCATAGAAATACAAAATTTTTCATAGCAAAAAAATTACAGCGATTTGTTAAAAATGTACATTTCTGAAAATCACCCCGTAACTCTGAAACGGTAACAGATATTGATGTGCGGTTTTCACCATCATGTTTTTGATGAAAATTGAGCTCCAGACACCGATATTAGTTTTCGTCTATCTCCTATAGAAAAGGGTGTTTCCATTTAAAAGCGTCGAATTTGACCCACCCTGTACACTCAGATGCAAAAAACGCAACGGAGAAATTTCGGTCAAATTTAAAGTGTTATATTTTTGTTATTTTAGCTCTATTTTCATGAATTTTCAGCAAGCTGTATACAGGGCGACAATTTGACTTGAAAACGAACAGTATTTACTATTACCTCTACCGATGGGAGTATGAAAATTTTGCGAAATACGTCAAAATTTACATTTCAAGGGGGACAATTTGTGAGGCATTTGTTGTCGTTTTACTTTCAACCCTTTGATCCTCAGGGCATCATTTTAAATGGCAACCCCTATTTCTTTTACCATTTTGTGTTGGTTATAAAATTCTCAAGAAAATAATGCAGTTTATGTAGAATAATTAAAGTGTTCCTAAATTTTTAATGGTTTCGCATTTATTTGCAGTATTATATGACATATGGCTTTTTCAATAATAAAATATAATGCAAAAAATCATTAGGTGGCATTGCTAAAAATTGCTACCATAACAGTTATAATATTATGACATGCCCCATCAGTAGCACATCCAACTGTTTCCCCAGAAACTTTTTTTCTTAACTAAATAGTAAAAAATGTGACCTGTTTGACGTACACTGTAGAATGTTAAACTCTTGTTCTAATAAATCAAAATGAAACAAACACAGCCTATACAAATAAAAAAGAAGAAAAGGACAGAAAGGGACAAAATTACCGTCCATTCGTTCAAAGTAATAAATTTTCAGCCTGGTATTATTGTTTCTTTGTATCCAATCTCAGCATTCTTCAGCCCACGCTGAACCAATATTACGGTTATTTTTATCTGGTAAAATAATCTCGCCAACTTGATTAAAACAAAAAAAAATAAATTAGTAAACTTTCTGTTGTTTTTCGGATGTTAAGAGGCCTCGAGGGAAACAGCAAAGAGAAATTTAGGAGAGATTGCAATTACCGAATTTATTTTTGGCAAATGAGACTTTATATTAAAGATAATTCGTTCAAATAAGAATTTAT
This sequence comes from Sitophilus oryzae, assembly GCF_002938485.1. NCBI lineage: Eukaryota > Metazoa > Arthropoda > Insecta > Coleoptera > Curculionidae > Sitophilus > Sitophilus oryzae. Next base: position 1,151,639 of record NW_022147488.1, read on the forward strand.
AATTTTTTTTATAATTTGCTAATTATAAAAAGTGTAATAAAAAATAAAGTATATGCATTTAAGGAAGAATACTATCATCTTTAACTCTAGGGTACAAGCTAGGCTATAGAAAAAGTTTCGATCGGTTGGTTTGTTGTAGTCAAGCGTGGTATTGTCTACTGAGGACGCCTTAGAGGTGGAAACTAGTTCCTTAGTTCTAGTTCCTCCAGAGGAATAGTTCTTTGTACTACGTCTTTAGTTCATAATAGTTCCCGACGAACTTTGACATCCCCGTTGCTTTGTAATGGGTTTCGTTGTCACTCAGAACTATTCACAGTATGATCTGTATAATTTTTATAATGTATGAAATATAACGAGACGTGTAATTGCGTATGTTAGGTTAGGTTAGGTTGAGTTTTATTTGCAGATAAAAAAAATAGAAAAGAAACTCAAATCAGAGTTTAAAAAAGTATATCACATATCAATTGGAGCAAATAATACAAAAATTTTACGAAAATTGCATTTTTCCTCACTTCAAGCCTTTTTTTTTGTCTAAAAATTCAGAATATCCACTTCGTTTTATAAGATATTTCTTAATTTTAGGGACTTAAAGTGAAACATTCCCATAAAATATTCAAAGAACAAGCTAAAAATCTAAAACAGTATCCACGACAATCTTCCGTGGTAATTGCGCCGACTGCGGCAATAGACAAGGCTGAAGCCATCGTCGTCGCCTTGTATTATATCTCGGATCTGCCGACTGAATAGATTCTGGTTAATTAGTTTTTTAATTAATTCCTCTAGTTCCTTTCAGTCCTTTCGGTCCGGGACAGGTAACATACGGCTTGCACACGGCTCTCCACTCTTGCCTAGCATCGGGCTACGATCCCGCTAGCCGATCCGTCGCCGTCGCATATTATATCGGCCACAGTCTCGATCCCGCAATAGATCCTAAGGAACTAGTTCTTTGATAAACCGGGAACTAGTTTTTTCATTCCGGGGTCGGAATAGTTCGTTGGAACTAGTTCGTTCACGCACTACACACCTCTAGGACGCCTACATTGGTATGTTTTGAAATTTGGTTTTTATATTGTTGAAATATCCATACTACAGCAATCGGAAGCAAAGATATAAATTTTTTATTTTACATAAAATTTGCACTTTTCTACAACTTTAAGCTACAGGCACAGAGAAAGCGAATAAAGCCTTTTTGAGACCATAAAACCAAATTATTATATGCGAATTGTGAACCAACCTTTGTTTTAAAATATAGCAGTAAATAAGAAATATTTGTTTTTATTTAATAATATTTTTATATAGGAAATGTGCATCATAGAAAAGAAAATTATGAAATTCAATGCTATTAAAATTTTATTAACATTGTTTAGTTTTTTGTCATGATATTTTTTTTATTTTATGAAATTAAGATCCATAATTGGTCTTTGTCAATAACAGTGATATAGTTATCTGCAAATAAATTTGAGTATTGGCTGAAGGCGTCTTTGTATAGATGTATATGGTAGTAGTGATACTATATTGAAATACTTAATTTTGGAAGTTCTTTCTCCTCGTCCTCCTAGGTGCCTTCTCTGCTGAGGTTGGCGATCAATATGGCATATGACTCTCTGTCCAGAGCTTGATGGATAAGGGTGTTCCCGTCGGTGTGGGTCCAATCTTTTATGTTACGTAGCCATGACTTCTTTTTCCTCACTATGTGTTTTCCATCGATTTTTCCTTCTATTATAAGCTGTATTTTTTCAGCTGAGTGCCGCATTATGTGTCCAAGGTAGGAAGTCTTTTTGATTTTAATTGTGCCTGTTAGGTGTGCACGAGTTTTCATTTTATTTAAGACTTCACAGTTTCCTGTTCTGGAGGTCTAACTTATCCTCAGCATCCGTCGGTACATCCACATTTTAAAAGCATTAAGTCGTTTGACGTTTTCCTGTTTTAGCGTCCATCCACCATTTTGCATTTATATTGAAGCAGGGGCCTTTTCTAGCATTTTAATGTTCTTAGCCTCGTCCATATAGCTATACTCGGATGGCACAAAAACTTCCGCATATTGAGGAAACCAGCCCTAGCTATTTCAGTCCTTATTCTGATTTCCTTAGTGGTCTAGCAGGCTATTCAATTCCCTGCCCAAGTAAATATCTCTGTTTGGTTTTCAGTGGAAGTTAATTCCTTCAAAATTTCCTCAAAACTTACAACTAAACAAGAAAAATACGTTTTCACACTTTAGTTTGTCTTCATTGTAAAATCAAAATGAGTAAAAGTGGAACTACCTTTCACTCTTTCTGAGAGTATGAATATACTGATTATTTTCGCTGAAACTCTGTTTTCACGTTCATTATTTGTTTAGTACACTCGTACACAATTAAACCACGTTAATGAGACTGACTCTTAAGCACTATCAACATCTTACCAACCCTAACTAAACGGATATAGACAGGGTGGCCCATCGAAAACGTTCCGCAAGGCATAACGGCCAGGGTATTTATTTTTTCAAAAAATCCAAAAACACGTCAATTTTGTTTGTGAGGGGGAAAACTTTTGCCCCATAAACGATTGCAAAATATTCAACCCTCTAAGCGGGGGTGTCATCCCCCAACTTTTTTCAAATGGGAAGGGGGTCAAGTGGCGCCTTTCTATTCTCTATAGTTCCCCGCCTCGTTTTTGAAAATCGGTCGAGTTATTGAGAAAATATGAAGGATTGAACTTTGAAAAGTTTATTTAAACATTTATCAGAGTAAATGATAAGGATAAATTCCTTCGACCAATTTGAGGTTTTTTCTTATTATTTTTAGATGTTTAAGCATTTTTTCACTTGCCACAAGGTTGAACGATCAGGTGCGGTAGTTGCTAGATAGCTGAATAAAAAAAAACTGACCTGCAATAGAATTTCCAAAAATACCAGCCCACACGTTCAATTTCTGAGGGCTTTGTGTGTGCACCTCGTGAAAAACCCTGGGGTTGTCCCCAGCCCAGTACCGACAGTTGTGCCGATTAACTACACCGTTCAAAAAGAAAGTACACTCATCCGAAAAACAGATTAAATAGGAAATTATTATCATTCGCCACTCGTTCACTCATAGTTTCACAAAATTGCGAGCGACGATCAAAATCGTCTTTGTTGAGTTCTTCTACCAACTGAATTTTTTTGTACGGATGGAACTTGTGTTTTTTAATATCCCTTGGGCATTTGTACGATTCACGCCGGTTTCATTGGCTAATTTTCTTGTACTCAGCGTCTTATCCATGGCAACTTGGCCCAATACGAATACCTCCATAGCTTCATTTACTACAGGATTTTCCCTCTGCCTTTTTTTATTCATCACGGAACAAGTTTCGCGAAAATTTGCTACTAACTCGCGAACAATTTTGCCATAAAGGTGTTTGTCAGGATGGCGTTCATTGAATATCTGCGCAACCCCATTGGTCGACCCATTGCCACATTCACTATTTTCAAAATAAAGTTCGATTATTTCCACTTTTTCTGCAAGTGAGTACACCATAATTGTTAAAAAGTTTAACGATATTGAGAAGAACTTATCTAGCAACTTATCTAGCAACTAAAAAATTATCTGCATCAACGTCTAGAAATAATAAGAAAAAACAGTAAATTGGTCGAAGGAATTTATCCTTATCATATACTCTGATAAATGTTTAAATACATTTTTCAAATTTTAATTCTTCATATTTTCTCAATGACTCGACCGATTCTCAAAAACGAAGCGGGAAAGTATAGAGAATAGAAAGCCCTTTTCATTGCGGTACGACTTGACCCCCCTTCCCATTTGAAAAAAAATGGGGGATGACACCCCCGCTTAGAGGGTTGAAGATTTTGCAATCATTTTTGGAGCAAAAGTTGTCCCCCTCACAAACAAAATTGACGTGTTTATAAATTTTCTGAAAAAAAATTACTCTGGCCGTTATGCCTTGCGGAACGTTTTCGATGGGCCACTCTGTATATCTAAAACGGATATACAGGGTTGTTCACCACATACGACACGGAGTATTGTAGCTAAACAATGAGATTTTTACAAATTGTAAGTTTGGGGTTCGTTGAAGGACTATTAGAGCTACAATTTAAAAATATTTTTACAAGATACAGAGTGTCCCAAATAAATAAAAAATATCAAAGTTGTATTTTTTTAAATGGAACACCCTGTATATTATTACATTTTTAGTTTCTACGATTAAAATAAAGGTAAATTTGATAAAGGTTTATTATACCTTACCGTTTTTGAAATATTTTCAATTTTGTGAAATTGCAGTAAAAATTTTAAAGCTTCATTTCTCCAAGGGTATCAATGTTTTTAATACTAAATATTTAATGAAGTTTATTTATTGATCAGTTATTGTGTTGCAATAATAAACAGCATACAGAGTGTCTAAAAAATTATTTTAAATAATGATTAGCTCTAAACGGCAATAACTTCTTTAATTTAAATGGAATGCCCTGTATATTTTAGGAGAATCAGATGCACAATTAAATTGTCTATCAAATTGTATTATACCATTTTTTACCTATCCCTTCAAGTTTTCGTAGAAAATGTATTTTCTTATAATTTAGACCTCATTTATCAATATATCCATGGAATATTGACATTTTAGATTGTTTTTAAAGCAACAAATGTACAAAATGTACAGACTAGTAATATTATCGCTTTTAGCAAAACGATAATATTACTAGCCCATTTGTATGCAAAAAGAAAACTATTTAAATCTTTATAAAAGCGTATACCATTAATTAAATATAACACCATTATTTCCGCTCATATACTAATTAATGACATGCTTAATTGTGTTCGTTAATAAATTATTATAAATAAATGTGGATTTTTGAGTTAGAAATCAATATAATAAGTTATCAAATTAAAGTCTTTGTTGTTATAAATAAGCATTTATTAAAAAATGAAATATCATTTTTAAGGTGTTACTTTTTATCACACTGCCTAATGCCCATATAAAATTCAGTTTTTTAGTATTTAGAGCAATTATTATTAATCAACGCAAACAGTCAGTTAATGTAGTTTGAATACTGGAATCATATTAATTGGTCCTCTTTAACAAATATTTAAACATTTTTTTTTATTTTTTAATGAAATAAACGAATTATATCGACAATATTAGTATCTGTACTCTTTAAAAATTTGGTACATCTTTAAAAATAATCTAAAATGTCAATAGTCCATGGGTATATTGATAAATAAGTTCTAAATTACAAGAAAATGCATTTTCTACGGAAACTTAAAGAGATAGGTAAAAAATGGTATAATATAATTTGATAGACAATTAAATTGTGCATCTGATTCTCGTAAAATATACATAGTGTTCCATTTAAATTAAACAAGTTATTGTCGTTTGAAGCTAATAATTATTTAAAATAAATTTTTAGACAATCTGTATAAGGTAGTATTATTTTTATTATTGCAACACAATAACTGATCAGTAAATAAACTTCAGTAAATATTTAGTATTAAAAACTTTGATACCCTTGGAGAAATGAAGCCTTAAAATTTTACTGCAATTTCACAAAATTGAAAATATTTCAAAAACGGTAAGGTTTAAGTATAATAAATCTTAATCAAATTTACCTTTATTTTAATCGTAGAAACTAAAAATGTAATAATATACAGGGTGTTCCATTTAAAAAAATACAACTTTGATATTTTTTACTTATTACGGACACTCTGTCTCTTGTAAAATTATTTTTAAATTGTACCTCTAATAGTCCTTCATCGAACCCAAAACTTACAATTTGTAAAAATCTCATCGTTTAGCTACAATACTCCGTGTCGTATGTGGTGAACAACCCTGTATATTTAAGAGTCTAGGATAAGTGTTAGAGGACATAAGATAATTCTAGAGGGACGGCAATAAAGGCCAGCGACGGTGAAAAGGCCAGCTGTATCGAGGGTCAACCGCAGGACTCCCGCACTACGCCAACAATTCGGTTGTTTGTGCTCGCCTTTTGAATTACGTTTAATTGCTCGAGTTGGAAACGACACTTTTGTCGTTTGTTATGCCATTCGCCTGTTGTTCGCTGGAAAAGAACAATAATGCTAGGTTGGTGGCAACCAGCTTGGCGTCCGCATAGTCCTGAATTAGTAATTTAACTTCAATTACGACTCGAACATTTTTCCACCATAACGTATTGTCCCGGTAGAGTTTTGTTTGAAATTTAAATTTCTTGTTATTTAGGAACATTTTTATTTTTAATGTTTATTTTATCCAACCTTTGTTTTAAAATATAGCAGCAAATAAAAGAAATGTGTGTTTTTATTTAATAATATTTTTAGGTAGGAAATGTATATCATAGAAAAGAAAATTATGAAACTCAATACTATTAAAATTTCATTTACATGAATTTTTTAGTTTTTTGTTTTTAAAAATTGAATATTTTCTTGTTTTATGAAGTTAAGACATATAATTTGTCTTTGTTATTAGCAGTGACATACTTATCTGCAATTTAATTTGAGTATTAGCTGAAGAAGTAGAATATTTGCTATTTCATTTTTATTATAAGGAGTATTAAGGGCCAGCGGCGGTGAAAAGGCCGGCGGTATCGAGGGTCAACCGCAGGACTCCCGCACTACGCCAACAATTCGGTTGTTTGTGCTCGCCTTTTGAATTACGTTTAATTGCTCGAGTTGGAAACGACACTTTTGTTGTTTGTTATGCCATTCGCCTGTTGTTCGCTGGAAAAGAACAATAATGCGAGGTTGGTGGCAACCAGCTTGGCGTCCGCATAGTCCTGAATTAGGAAATGTATATCATAGAAAGAAGAATTATGAAACTCAATACTATTAAAATTTCATTTACATTAATTTTGTAGTTTTTTGTCTTTAAAAATTGAATATTTTCTTGTTTTATGAAGTTAAGACACATAATTTGTCTTTGTCATTACCAGTCACATACTTATCTGCAATTTAATTTGAGTATTAGCTGAAGTAGATTATTTGCTATTTTATTTTTATTTTTTATGACTCCATTTGTAATATATAACAAAATCAATTCCATTTTCTCACTGCTACGTGTTCTGCAGTTTGTATGTGAATTACGAAATATGATATCATACACGAGGTATTACGTAGAAATAAATAGGGTAGTAGTGATACTTTATTGAAATACTTAATTTTGGAAACTAATTCCTTCAAAATTTCCTCAAAACTTGGAAAACTGAAGAAGGAAAATACACACATCAATTTGTCTTTATTGTAGAGCCAAAATTAGTAAACATTGAACTAGCTTTCACTTTTTCTGAGAGTATGAATATACTGATTATTTTCATTGCAACTGTGTTCTCACGTTAATTATTTGTTCAGTAACACTGAATCAAACTACGTCAGTGAGACTGACATCACTCTTAAGCACTATCAACCTCTTACTAACCTTAAGAGACTAAAGCTCATATCTATTTAGGAATCTAATATAAGTTTCAGAGAATATAGGAGAATTCTAGAGAGGCGTATTAAGGGCCAGCGGCGGTGAAAACGGTTGTTTTTAAAAATTGAATATTTTCTTGTTTTATGAAGTTAAGACATATAATTTGTCTTTGTTATTAGCAGTGACATACTTATCTGCAATTTAATTTGAGTATTAGCTGAAGAAGTAGAATATTTGCTATTTCATTTTTATTATAAGGAGTATTAAGGGCCAGCGGCCGTGAAAAGGCCGGCGGTATCGAGGGTCAACCGCAGGACTCTCGCACTACGCCAACAATTCGGTTGTTTGTTCTCGCCTTTAGAATTACGTTTAATTGCTCGAGTTGGAAACGACATTTTTGTTGTTTGTTAAGCCATTTGCCTGTTGTTCGCTGGAAAAGGACAATAATGCGAGGTCGGTGGCAACCAGCTTGGCGTCCGCATAGTCCTGAATTAGTAATTTAACTTCAGACATTACGACTGGAACATTTTTCCAACATAACGTATTGTCCCGGTAGAGTTTTGTTTGAAATTTAAATCTGTTGTTATTTAGGAATATTTTTATTTTTATTATGTTAATTTTATCGCACCTTTGTTTTAAAATATAGCAGTAAATAAGGAATGCGACTTTTTATTTAATAATATTTTTATGTAGGAAATGTGTATCATAGAAAGAAGAATTATGAAACTCAATACTATTAAAATTTCATTTACATTAATTTTTTAGTTTGTTGTCTTTAAAAATTGAATATTTTCTTGTTTTATGAAGTTAAGACACATAATTTGTCTTTGTCATTACCAGTCACATACTTATCTGCAATTTAATTTGAGTATTAGCTGAAGTAGATTATTTGCTATTTTATTTTTATTTTTTATGACTCCATTTGTAATATATAACAAAATCAATTCCATTTTCTCACTGCTACGTGTTCTGCAGTTTGTATGTGAATTACGAAATATAACGATATCATACACGAGGTATTACGTAGAAATAAATAGGGTAGTAGTGATACTTTATTGGAATACTTAATTTTGGAAACTAATTCCTTCAAAATTTCCTCAAAACTTGGAAAACTGAACAAGGAAATTACACACATCAATTTGTCTTTATTGTAGAGCCAAAATTAGTAAACATTGAACTAGCTTTCACTTTTTCTGAGAGTATGAATATACTGATTATTTTCATTGCAACTGTGTTCTCACGTTAATTATTTGTTCAGTAACACTGAATCAAACTACGTCAGTGAGACTGACATCACTCTTAAGCACTATCAACCTCTTACTAACCTTAAGAGACTAAAGCTCATATCTATTTAGGAATTTAATATAAGTTTCAGAGAATATAGAAGAATTCTAGAGAGGCGTATTAAGGGCCAGCGGCGGTGAAAACGGTTGTTTTTAAAAATTGAATATTTTCTTGTTTTATGAAGTTAAGATATATAATTTGTCTTTGTTATTAGCAGTGACATACTTATCTGCAATTTAATTTGAGTATTAGCTGAAGAAGTAGAATATTTGCTATTTCATTTTTATTATAAAGAAGTATTATACAAAGCGGCCGTGAAAAGGCCGGCGGTATCGAGGGTCAACCGCAGGACTCTCGCACTACGCCAACAATTCGGTTGTTTGTTCTCGCCTTTAGAATTACGTTTAATTGCTCGAGTTGGAAACGACATTTTTGTTGTTTGTGAAGCCATTCGCCTGTTGTTCGCTGGAAAAGGACAATAATGCGAGGTCGGTGGCAACCAGCTTGGCGTCCGCATAGTCCTGAATTAGTAATTTAACTTCAAACATTACGACTGGAACATTTTTCCAACATAACGTATTGTCCCGGTGGAGTTTTGTTTGAAATTTAAATCTCTTGTTATTTAGGAACTTTTTTATTCTTATTATGTTAATTTTATCCCACCTTTGTTTTAAAATATAGCAGTAAATAGGGAATGTGAGTTTTTATTTAATAATATTTTTATGTAGGAAATGTGTATCATAGAAAGAAGAATTATGATACTCAATACAATTAAAATTTCATTTACATTATTTTTTTAGTTTTCTGTCTTTAAAAATTGAATATTTTCTTGTTTTATGAAGTTAAGACACATAATTTGTCTTTGTCATTACCAGTCACATACTTATCTGCAATTTAATTTGAGTATTAGCTGAAGTAGATTATTTGCTATTTTATTTTTATTTTTTATGACTCCATTTGTAATATATATCAAAATCAATTCCATTTTCTCACTGCTACGTGTTCTGCAGTTTGTATGTGAATTACAAAATATAATGATATCATACCCGAGGTATTACGTAGAAATAAATAGGGTAGTAGTGATACTATATTGAAATACTTAATTTTAGAAACTAATTCCTTCAAAATTTTCTCAAAACTTGGAAAACTGAACAAGAAAAATACACATATCAATTTGTCTTTATTGTAGAGCCAAAATTAGTAAACATTGAACTAGCTTTCACTCTTTCTGAGAGTATGAATATACTGATTATTGTCACTGAAACTGTGTTCTCACGTTAATTATTTGTTCAGTAACGCTGAATCAAACTACGTCAGTGAGACTGACATCACCTCTTAAGCACTATCAACCTCTTACTAACCTTAAGAGACTAAAGCTAATATCTATTTAGGAATCTAATATAAGTTTCAGAGAATATAAGAGAATTCTAGAGAGGCGTATTAAGGGCCAGCGGCGGTGAAAAGGCCGGCGGTATCAAGGGTCAACCGCAGGACTCCCGCACTACGCCAACAATTCGGTTGTTTGTGCTCGCCTTTAGAATTACGTTTAATTGCTCGAGTTGGAAACGACACTTTTGTTGTTTGTTATGCCATTCGCCTGTTGTTCGCTGGAAAAGAACTATAATACGAGGTCGATGACAACCAGCTTGGCGTCCGCATAGTCCTGAATTAGTAATTTAACTTCATACATTACGACTCGAACATTTTTCCAACATAACGTATTGTCCCGGTAGAGTTTTGTTTGAAATTTAAATCTCTTGTTATTTAGGAACATTTTTATTTTTATTATGTTAATTTTATCCCACCTTTGTTTTAAAATATAGCAGTAAATAAGAAATGTGAGTTTTTATTGAATAATTATTTTTATGTAGGAAATGTGTATCATAGAAAGAAGAATTATGAAACTCAATACTATTAAGATTTAATTTACATTAATTTTTTAGTTTTTTGTCTTTAAAAATTGAATATTTTCTTGTTTTATGAAGTTAAGACACACAATTTGTCTTTGTCATTACCAGTCACATACTTATTTGCGATTTAATTTGAGTATTAACTGAAGTAGATTATTTGCTATTTTATTTTTATTTTTTATGACTTCATTTGTAATATATAACAAAATCAATTCCATTTTCTCACTGCTACGTGTTCTGCAGTTTGTATGTGAATTACGAAATATAATGATATCATACACGAGGTATTACGTAGAAATAAATAGGGTAGTAGTGATACTATATTGAAATACTTAATTTTCGAAACTAATTCCTTCAAAATTTCCTCAAAACTTGGAAAACTGAACAAGGAAAATACACACATCAATTTGTCTTTATTGTAGAGCCAAAATTAGTAAACATTGAACTAGCTTTCACTTTTTCTGATAGTATGAATATACTGATTATTTTCATTGCAACTGTGTTCTCACGTTAATTATTTGTTCAGTAACACTGAATCAAACTACGTCAGTGAGACTGACATCACTCTTAAGCACTATCAACCTCTTACTAACCTTAAGAGACTAAAGCTCATATCTATTTAGGAATCTAATATAAGTTTCAGAGAATATAGGAGAATTCTAGAGAGGCGTATTAAGGGCCAGCGGCGGTGAAAACGGTTGTTTTTAAAAATTGAATATTTTCTTGTTTTATGAAGTTAAGACATATAATTTGTCTTTGTTATTAGCAGTGACATACTTATCTGCAATTTAATTTGAGTATTAGCTGAAGAAGTAGAATATTTGCTATTTCATTTTTATTATAAGGAGTATTAAAGGCCGGCGGTATCGAGGGTCAACCGCAGGACTCTCGCACTACGCCAACAATTTGGTTGTTTGTGCTCGCCTTTAGAAGTACGTTTAATTGCTCGAGTTGGAAACGACACTTTTGTTGTTTGTTATGCCATTCGCCTGTTGTTCGCTGGAAAAGAACTATAATACGAGGTCGATGACAACCAGCTTGGCGTCCGCATAGTCCTGAATTAGTAATTTAACTTCATACATTACGACTCGAACATTTTTCCAACATAACGTATTGTCCCGGTAGAGTTTTGTTTGAAATTTAAATCTCTTGTTATTTAGGAACATTTTTATTTTTATTATGTTAATTTTATCCCACCTTTGTTTTAAAATATAGCAGTAAATAAGAAATGTGAGTTTTTATTGAATAATTATTTTTATGTAGGAAATGTGTATCATAGAAAGAAGAATTATGAAACTCAATACTATTAAGATTTAATTTACATTAATTTTTTAGTTTTTTGTCTTTAAAAATTGAATATTTTCTTGTTTTATGAAGTTAAGACACACAATTTGTCTTTGTCATTACCAGTCACATACTTATTTGCGATTTAATTTGAGTATTAACTGAAGTAGATTATTTGCTATTTTATTTTTATTTTTTATGACTTCATTTGTAATATATAACAAAATCAATTCCATTTTCTCACTGCTACGTGTTCTGCAGTTTGTATGTGAATTACGAAATATAATGATATCATACACGAGGTATTACGTAGAAATAAATAGGGTAGTAGTGATACTATATTGAAATACTTAATTTTCGAAACTAATTCCTTCAAAATTTCCTCAAAACTTGGAAAACTGAACAAGGAAATTACACACATCAATTTGTCTTTATTGTAGAGCCAAAATTAGTAAACATTGAACTAGCTTTCACTTTTTCTGATAGTATGAATATACTGATTATTTTCATTGCAACTGTGTTCTCACGTTAATTATTTGTTCAGTAACACTGAATCAAACTACGTCAGTGAGACTGACATCACTCTTAAGCACTATCAACCTCTTACTAACCTTAAGAGACTAAAGCTCATATCTATTTAGGAATCTAATATAAGTTTCAGAGAATATAGGGGAATTCTAGAGAGGCGTATTAAGGGCCAGCGGCGGTGAAAACGGTTGTTTTTAAAAATTGAATATTTTCTTGTTTTATGAAGTTAAGATATATAATTTGTCTTTGTTATTAGCAGTGACATACTTCTCTGCAATTTAATTTGAGTATTAGCTGAAGAAGTAGAATATTTGCTATTTCATTTTTATTATAAGGAGTATTAAAGGCCGGCGGTATCGAGGGTCAACCGCAGGACTCTCGCACTACGCCAACACTTTGGTTGTTTGTGCTCGCCTTTAGAAGTACGTTTAATTGCTCGAGTTGGAAACGACACTTTTGTTGTTTGTTATGCCATTCGCCTGTTGTTCGCTGGAAAAGAACTATAATACGAGGTCGATGACAACCAGCTTGGCGTCCGCATAGTCCTGAATTAGTAATTTAACTTCATACATTACGACTCGAACATTTTTCCAACATAACGTATTGTCCCGGTAGAGTTTTGTTTGAAATTTAAATCTCTTGTTATTTAGGAACATTTTTATTTTTATTATGTTAATTTTATCCCACCTTTGTTTTAAAATATAGCAGTAAATAAGAAATGTGAGTTTTTATTGAATAATTATTTTTATGTAGGAAATGTGTATCATAGAAAGAAGAATTATGAAACTCAATACTATTAAGATTTAATTTACATTAATTTTTTAGTTTTTTGTCTTTAAAAATTGAATATTTTCTTGTTTTATGAAGTTAAGACACATAATTTGTCTTTGTCATTACCAGTCACATACTTATCTGCAATTTAATTTGAGTATTAGCTGAAGTAGATTATTTGCTATTTTATTTTTATTTTTTATGACTCCATTTGTAATATATAACAAAATTAATTCCATTTTCTCACTGCTACGTGTTCTGCAGTTTGTATGTGAATTACGAAATATAACGATATCATACACGAGGTATTACGTAGAAATAAATAGGGTAGTAGTGATACTTTATTGAAATACTTAATTTTGGAAACTAATTCCTTCAAAATTTCCTCAAAACTTGGAAAACTGAACAAGGAAATTACACACATCAATTTGTCTTTATTGTAGAGCCAAAATTAGTAAACATTGAACTAGCTTTCACTTTTTCTGAGAGTATGAATATACTGATTATTTTCATTGCAACTGTGTTCTCACGTTAATTATTTGTTCAGTAACACTGAATCAACCGAGTGATGTCAGTGAGACTGACATCACTCTTAAGCACTATCAACCTCTTGCTAACCTTAAGAGACTAAAGCTCATATCTATTTAGGAATCTAATATAAGTTTCAGAGAATATAGGGGAATTCTAGAGAGGCGTATTAAGGGCCAGCGGCGGTGAAAACGGTTGTTTTTAAAAATTGAATATTTTCTTGTTTTATGAAGTTAAGATATATAATTTGTCTTTGTTATTAGCAGTGACATACTTCTCTGCAATTTAATTTGAGTATTAGCTGAAGAAGTAGAATATTTGCTATTTCATTTTTATTATAAGGAGTATTAAAGGCCGGCGGTATCGAGGGTCAACCGCAGGACTCTCGCACTACGCCAACAATTTGGTTGTTTGTGCTCGCCTTTAGAAGTACGTTTAATTGCTCGAGTTGGAAACGACACTTTTGTTGTTTGTTATGCCATTCGCCTGTTGTTTGCTGGAAAAGTACAATAATGCGAGTTTGGTGGTAACCAGCTTTTTGTCCGCATATTCCTGAATTAATAATTTAACTTCAAACATTACGAACATTTTTCCAATATAACATATTGTCCCGGTAGAGTTTTGTTTGAAATTTAAATCTCTTGATATTTAGGAATGGTTTCATTTTTATTATGTTTATCTAATTTAGCCTTTGTTTTAAAATGTAACAGTAAATAAGAAATGTGTGTTTATATTTAAAAATATTTTAATGTAGGTAATGTATATCATAGAAAAGAAAATTATGAATCCTAACATTATTAAAATTTTATTTACATTGATTTTTTAGGTTTCAGTCCTTAGGAATTGAATATTTTTTTGTTTTATGAAATTAAGACATATAATTTTTCTTTGTCGTTAGCAGTGACATATTTATCTGCAATTAAATTTGAGTATTAGCTGACGAAGTTAAATATTTGCGATTTGCGAAGTCGAATATTTTGCGATCATTTTTTATGACCCTTTGTATAGATATAACAAAATAAATTCCACTTTTTTATTACTACGTCTGGTGTTCTGCAAGATGGTGTATGAATTATAAAATATAATAACATCATACCCGACGAAAACTTGGTAGACGGTGGGTCAAGCGGCAGTTATTACGTATAAATAAATGGGGTTGTAGTGATACTATATTGAAATACTTCATTTTGGAAGATAATTATTTCAATGTTTACTCAAAACTTGGAAAACTTAACGAGAAAAATACTTTTTCACACTTAAGTTTGTTTTTATTGTAAAGCTAAAATGAGTAAAAGAGGAACTATGCTTCACTCTTTCGGAGAGTATCAATATACTGATTATTTTCAATGAGACTATTTCATCTCACGTTCATTATTTTTTGTTATTAATTATAAGTAACAGTCTTAAGCACTATCAACATATTGCCAAGCTTAAGAAACTAAAGCACGTATTTTTTGAGACTAGAAGTGTTAGAGAATATAGGAGAATTCTAGAGAAGCGCATTAAGGGCCAGTAACGGTGAAAAGGCCAACGGTATCAAGGGTCAACCGCGGGACTCCCGCAGTACGTTAACAATTCGGTTCTTTGTGCTCGCTTTAGAATTACGTTTAATTGCTCGAGTTGGAAACGACACTTTTGTTGTTTGTCGTGCTATTCGCCTGTTATTCGCTGGAAAAGAACAATAATGCGAGGTCCGTGGTAACCAGCTTTTCGTCCGCATAGTCCTGAATTAGGAATTTAACTTCAAACATTACGACTCGAACATTTTTCCAACATAACATATTGTTCCAGTACAGTTTTGTTTGAAATTTAAATTTCTTGTTATTTAGGAACATTTTTATTTTTAATGTTTATTTTATCCAACATTTGTTTTAGAATATAGAAGTAAATAAGAAATTTGAGTTTTTATTTAATAATATTTTTATTTAGGAAATGTGCATCTTAGAAAAGAAAATTATGAAACTCAATACTATTAGAATTTTATTTACATTGATTTTTTATTTTTTTGTCCCAAGGAATTGAATATTTATTAGTTTTATGACATTAAGACACATCATTTGCATACGTCATTAGCAGTGACATACCTACTTATCTGCAATTAAATTTGAGTATTAGCTGAAGAAGTCGAATATTTGATAGTTCATTTATATCTTTTAAAACTATTTTTATAGATATAACAAAATAAATTAATAAAAAGTAAAAATTGAAAATTCTTTATTCCTTTTATTTATCATACTCTACTTGTTTCTATACATAAATATTTACCTTTTCTTACAGAGTCTATATAATTAAATAGGGATATACAGAATGAAAAACTTGGAAAATAACAAAAACATCAGCTTTAAGAAAAGTGGAGATAGAGAGCGACTTTACCTTGCAGATCTCTAGTTTTATTTATTCTGCTACACGGTCAGACGTGTCAGTCTCTTTAGAATAATGCCCTCAATTTGTTTCGCCTTTTTCTTCAATTTTCTTTAACTCACGCTGAGAAAATATGAAGGTTATTTTTATCTGGTTAAAGTATCTTATCAACTTGGTTACAAAAAATATGAATGAGTAAATTTTTTGTTTCTTTACTTGATAATACTATAAAATCCTTAAGCGCATTTATTCTTGATACTTTCTTTACTCTTCTATGATTTCTTCCATATTGACGTTGTTAGTTATTTAAAAATGATAAAGAAAAAATAAAGACAATATCTTCGAATATGATACACTAGTAATGAACCTAACTTCAAGAAAAATATTAAAAATAATGTATATTTAATTAACTATATTTCAAAAAAAAAGAAAACTTAAAATCATATCAAACTCATATCTATAAAATAATTAAACAATTTTTTCTAGTCAGTCTCTAAAGAGAGGACATAAAACAGCATGTGTTCTCTTTAGAGGGCAAAAACTTCGCCTTTGTAGTGCTACTAAGTGTTGGGCATCTGCTTTGCTCTAATATTAATATTTATTTAAAATCAAATTTATAATCGGATTTAAAAGTTACTGAAATAATCTACTTAAAATCGTATCAAATTCATAGACATAATAACTTTGAAAACTATTCTCTAGCATCAGCAGTTTTATGTTTTCTCTTTCGAGTACAAAGAATCGAAATGGAACAACGAGTTATCAAAGTTATACGTCCGCGGAACCAAATAATTTGCTTGCTTCTAAACTTCCGTAATAACGTAAATTTATCTCGCTACTACCAACTACGAAGAAGACAAACTTAATAGAACTTTGGAGTTGTTTTGTGTTATGGTCGAAATGAAATGGTGGACTTACAGGACGGTTTGTTGTCTGTTTAATAATAGCGATGCTTTTTGAAGCATCTACTACAACAATTAGGTTAATTGTTTTTTGAGAGCTCTCTGTTCATTTCGTTTTATTATTTTGGTAAATAGGAGGTCGTGAAATCGAAAAAAAATTGCCTTTACAAAATTGCAATACTAAGGTTTGGTCTTCTCTTTGAGCTACCATTTATTATGACAGATTTATAAAAGCGCTGAACTAATGATAACCTTAAATACTGCATTTTGAAATTTATCAAATATGATACACTAGAAACTTACTTAATTTTATTAAAGTATTGGTAAAAATAATGATTGGTAAAAATGATGTTTAATATTTCTTTAAAATCACTCTGTTTTTATATTCTAAGCAATATATTTAGAATCAGACCTTAGAAGAAATTATCCACTTAAAGTCATATCAAACTCAAACCTATAATAATTTTTAAAACTATTGTCTTGCATCAGCAGTTTTATGTTTTCCGTTTCGAGTACAATGAATCGAACTGAAACAACGAGTTATCAAAGTTATACGTCCGTGGAACCAAATAAGTTCTCCTTGCTTTTAAACTTCCGTAATAACGTAAAGTTATCTCGCACCAACTACGAAGAAGACAAACTCGACAGAACTATGAAGTTGTTTTGTGTTATGGTCGAAATGAAATAGTGGACTTACAGGACGGTTTGTTGTCTCTTTATTAATAGCGATGCTTTTCGAAGCATCTACTACAACAATTCGGTTAATGGTTTTTTAGAACTCTCTGTTAATTTCGTTTCATTACTTTGATAAATAGGGGTCGTGAAATAAAAAGGCTTTGCCTTTATAGTACTAAGAAGTTTCGGTCTTTAGTTTGCTCTAAGATTTTTTCTATATTTATTATGAAAGATTTATAAAAGCGCTGGACTAATGTATATCTAAAATAATACATTTTGAGTTTTATCAAATAGGATATACTATAAATTGACCTAACCGTATTAAAAGTACTGTTAAAGTTCCAGTTAATATTTCTCTACATTAAACTATAATAAAATCAGATCTAAAAGTTAGTGAAATAATCTACTTAAAATCCTATCAAACTCATAGCTTTAATAACTTTCAAAACTATTTTCTAGCATCAGCAGTTTTATGTTTTCTCTTTCGAGTATAAAGAATCGAACTGGAACAACGAGTTATCAAAATTATACGTCCGCGGAACCAAATAATTTCCTTGCTTCTAAACTTCGGTAATAACGTTAAGTTATCTCGCTACTACCAACTCCGAAGAAGACAAACTTAATAGAACTTTGGCGTTGTTTTGTGTTATGGTCGAAATGAAATGGTGGACTTACAGCACGGTTTGTTGTCTGTTTAATAATAGCGACGCTTTTTGAAGCATCTACTACAACAATTAGGTTAATTGTTTTTTGAGAGTTCTCTGTTCATTTCCTTTTATTATTTTGGTAAATAGAGGTCGTGAAATCGAAAAAACTTTGCCTTTATAGTGCTACGGTTTGGTTTTCTCTTTGATCTACCATTTATTATAAAAGATTTATAAAAGCGCTAAACTAATGATAACCTAAAAGACTACATTTTGAAATTTATCAAATATGATACACTAGAAACTTACTTAACTTTATTAAAGTATTGGTAAAAATGATGTTTAATATTTCTTTAAAATCACTCTGCTTTTATATTCGAAGCAATATATTTAGAATCAGACCTTAGAAGAAATTATCCACTTAAAGTCATATCAAACTCAAACCTATAATAAATTTTAAAACTATTGTCTTGCATCAGCAGTTTTATGTTTTCCGTTTCGAGTACAATGAATCGAACTGGAACAAGGAGTTATCAAAGTTATACGTCCGTGGAACCAAATAAGTTCCTTGATTTTAAACTTCCGTAATAACGTAAAGTAATCTCGCACCAACTACGAAGAAGACAAACTCGACAGAACTATGAAGTTGTTTTGTGTTATGGTCCAAATGAAATAGTGGACTTACAGGACGGTTTGTTGTCTGTTTATTAATAGCGATGCTTTTCGAAGCATCTACTACAACAATTAGGTTAATGGTTTTTTAGAACTCTCTGTTAATTTCGTTTCATTACTTTGATAAAGAGGGGTCGTGAAATAGAAAAGGCTTTGCCTTTATAGTACTAAGAAGTTTTGGTCTTTCGTTTGCTCTAGGATTTCTTCTATATTTTTTATGAAAGATTAGAAAGCGCTGGACTAATGAACACCTAAAATACTACATTTTGAGTTTTATCAAATAGGATATACTATAAATTGGCCTAACCTTATTAAAAGTATTGTTAAAGTTCCAGTTAACATTTCTCTACATTAAACTATAATAAAATCAGATCTAAAAGTTAGTGAAATAATCTACTTAAAATCCTATCAAACTCATAGCTTTAATAACTTTGAAAACTATTTTCTGGCTTCAGCAGTTTTATGTTTTCTCTTTCGAGTACAAAGAATCGAACTGGAACAACGAGTTATCAAAGTTATACGTCCTCGGAACCAAATAATTTCCTTGCTTCTAAACTTCCGTAATAACGTAAAGTTATCTCGTTGCTACCAACTACGAAGACAAGCTCGCCAGAACTTTGAAGTTGTTTTGTGTTATGGTCGAAATGAAATGGTGGACTTACAAGACGGTTTGTTATCTGTTTAATAATAGCGATGCTTTTTGAAGCATCTAGTATAGCAATGAGGTTAATTGTTTTTTTGAGCTTATTTTATTTTATTTATCTCTGCTTATTTCGTTTCATTATTAAGATAAATAGAAGTCATGAAATCGGAAATAAATTACGTTTATATTGCTAAGAAGTTTTAGTCTTTTGTATGTTTTACGATTTCCTTTATATTTTTGATGAAAGATTTATAAAAGTTCTAAAATAAGTAAAAGTTTCAAGACTACATTTTCAAATTTCTCAAACAGGACTAGAAACTTAAATAACTTTATTAAAATTATTGTTACATATCCCAGTTAATATTTCGTTAAAATCTTATTGTTTTTACATTCGGATCAATATATTTAGAATCAGACATGAAAGATAATGAAATAATCTACTTAAAATATTATCATATCATTATATATATCTTGGATCAACAATTTTATGTTTTCACTTTCGAGTAAAAAGAATCGAACTGAAACAACGAGTTATTAAAGATATACGTCCGCGGAACCAAATAATTTCCTTGCTTCTAAACTTCCGTAATAACCTAAAATTATCTCGTTGCTACCAACTACGAAGAATCAAACTCGACAGAACTTTGAAGTGGTTTTGTGTTATGGTCGAAATGAAATGGTGGACTTACAGGACGGTTTGTGGTCTGTTTAATAACAGCGATGCTTTTTGAAGCATCTACTACAACAATTAGGTTAATTGTTTTTTGAGAGCTCTCTGTTAATTTCGTTTCATTATTTTAGTAAATAAGGGCCGTGAAATCGAAAAACTTTGCCTTTATAGTACTAAGAAGTTTTGGTCTTCCGTTTGCTGAAGGTTTTCTTCTGTATTTGTTATGAAAGATTTATAAAACCGCTGGACTAAGGATAAAGTACAAATTGATTTAACTTTATTAAAAGTATTGTTAAAAGTTTCAGTTAATTTAACAATAAACTATATTAAATATATCAGATCTAAAAGTTAGTGAAATAATCTACTTAAAATCATATCAAACTCATAGCTGTAATCACTTTGAAAACTATTTTTTGGCATCAGCAGTTTTATGTTTTCTCTTTCGAGTACCAAGAATCGAAGTGGAACAACGAGTTATCGAAGTTATACATCCACGGAAGCAAATAATTTCCTTGCTTCTGAACTTCCGAAATAACGTAAAATTATCTCGCTGCTACCAACTACGAAGAAAACAAACTTGACAGAACTTTGAAGTTGTTTTGTATTATGGTCGAAATGAAATGGTGGACTTACAGGTCAGTTTGTTGTCTGCTTAATAACAGCGATGCTTTTTGAAGCATCTACTATAACAATTAGGTTAATTGTTTTTTGAGAGCTCCCTGTTAATTTCGTTTCATTATTTTAGTAAATAAGGGCCGTGAAATCGAAAAACTTTGCCTTTATAGTACTAAGAAGTTTTGGTCTTCCGTTTGCTGAATGTTTTCTTCTGTATTTTTTATGAAAAATTTATAAAACCGCTGGACTAAGGATAAAGTACAAATTGATTTAACTTTTTAAAAGTATTGTTAAAAGTTTCAGTTAATTTAACAATAAACTATATTAAATATATCAGATCTAAAAGTTAGTGAAATAATTAAGTAGATTATTCATCTCAAATTCATAGCTCAATCATATCAAACTCATAGCTGTAATCACTTTGAAAACTATTTTTTGGCCTCAGCAGTTTTATGTTTTCTCTTTTGAGTACAACGAATCGAAGTGGAACAACGAGTTATCGAAGTTATACGTCCACGGAAGCAAATAATTTCCTTGCTTGCAAACTTCCGAAATAAAGTAAAGTTATTTCGCTGCTACCAACTACGAAGAAGACAAACTCGACAGAACTTTGAAGTTGCTTTGTGTTATGGTCGAAATGAAATGGTGGACTTACCGGACGATTCATTGTCTGTTCCAATATTTCTTTAAGAATAAACTATATTAAAATCAGATCCAAAACTTAGTAAAATAATCTACTTAAAATAATATAAAACTCATACCTATATTATAACTTTTAAATCTATTGTTTGCATCAGCGCTTTTATGTTCTCTTTTTCGAGTACAGAGAATCAAACTGGAACAACGAATTATTGAAGTTATACGTCCGTGGAAGCAAATAATTTCCTTGCTTCTAAACTTCCGTAATAATATAAAGTTATATCGCTGCTACCAACTACGAAGAAGACAAACTCGAGAGAACTTTGAAGTTGTTTTGTATTATGGTCGAAATGAAATGGTGAACTTACAGGACGGTTTGTTGTCTGTTTAATAACAGCGATATTTTTTGAAGTATCTACTTCAACAATTAGGTTAATGGTTTTTTGAGAGCTCTCTGTTAATTTCGTTTCATTATTTTGATAAATAGGGGTCGTGAAATCGAAAAAAACTTTGCCTCAATAATCGTGAGTGCTAAAAAGTTTTAGTCTTCTGTTTGTTCTACAATTTTTTTTATATTAAGATGAAAGATTTATAAAAGTGCTCAAATAAAGAAAACTTTCAAGACTGCATTTTAAAATTTCTCAAATAGATCTAGAAACTTACTTAACTTTATTAAAATGATTATTAAAAGTTCCAGTTAATATTTGTTTAACATTAAATTATATTAAAATCAGATCTAAAAGTTAGTGAAATATAATTTACTTAAAATCATATCAAACTCATACCTATAATAACTTTTAAAAGTATTTCCTTGCATCAGCACTTTTATGTTCTCTCTTTCGAATGCAGAGAATCAAACTGGAACAACGAGTTATTAAAGTTATACGTCCGCGGAACCAAACAATTTCCTGGATTCTAAACTTCCGTACTAACTTAAATTTATCTCACGGCTACCAATTTCGAAGAAAACAAACTCGACAGAACTTTGAAGATGTTTTGTGTTATGGTCGAAATGAAATGGTGAATTTACAAAACGGTTCGTTGTTGAATAACAGCGGTGTGTTTCGATGCACCTATTAAAACAATTAGTTTAATTGTTTTTTGAGATATCTCTGTTCATTAAGTTTCATTATTGTTGTAAATAAAGGTCCTGAAATTGAAAATGTTTTTCTTTTGTAGAACTATGAAGCTTTAGTCTTCTGTTTGCTCTAGTATTTTTTCTTATATTTATCATGAAAAATTTATAATGCTGAACTAGTGAAACTAATGAAAACCTAAAAGATTACATTTTGAAATTTATCAATAGGATCCCAGTTAATATTTCTTTAAAATCACACTGTTTTATACTCGGGTCAATATATTTAGAATGAAAGTTAATGAAATAATCTACTTAGAATCATATAAAACCTATACCTATAATACCTATAATACCTTATCTCGCATCAGCAGTTTGAAGTTTTCTCTTTCGGGTATAAAGAATCGAACTGGAACAACGAGTTATTAAAGTTATACATCCGCGGAACCAAGTAATTTCCTTGCTTGCAAACTTCCGTAATAACATAAAGTTATCTTGTTGCTACCAACTCCGAAGGAGACAAACTCGGCAGAACTTTGAAGTTGTTTTGTGTTATGGTCGAAATGAAATGGTGGAAAACCTAACCTAACCAAACAAGACGATTCATTGTCTCTCCACAGTCATGCTTTTTGAAGCATCTACTACAGCATTTGGGTTAATTGTTTTTTGAGATATCTCTGTTCATTTCGTTTCATTGTTTTGGTAAATAGGGGTCATGAAATCGAAAAAACTTTTTGATTAAATATTATATAATATTCGGTTATATATTATATAATATTAATTATTTAGCACTATAAAAGCCTTTATAGTGCTAAAAATTTTAGTCTTCTGTATGCTACCTGTATGCTACTACCAGTTTCTTAATATTTCCAATGAAAAATTTATAGAAGTGCTAAAATAAAGAAAATTTTCAAGACTACATTTTCAAATTTCCCAAATAGGACTAGAAACTTAATTAACTTTATTAAAATTATTGTTACATGATTATTATTTTTAATAGTCATTTATGTTGTAATGTGTTTAATTAATAAGATTTATTTTTAAACATATAAAGGTCGACGTCATGCAAGTAATTCTTTTCTCTTACGTTTACATCAAATTGGCTGACTGAAATTATTTTTTATATGACTTTTTCTCAAATTGATATTAACCCAAGTCATATTTTTTGCTGTTTTAAAATATCAAAGAAGCACAAAATTGATTTGGTTCAATGCTACGGAAAGGGTGATAATAGTTATCGCAAAATGTGATACTTTGATAGAGCAAAAAATTTAAACGGACTAACCTTTTTAGGACTACGAAAAAATTCAACCTTATTTTCCTTTTTTTAATACTCTCTAAAACGGTATGGAAATATGGAAAAATATAAACGGGATTAAAGCATTTTAAAACGAGCAAAGCTGAATGTAGTTTTCTCAAAATCTCAATAATAAAACGGTTTTCCTCTTGTAAAGACAATCCAGGGACATAATGCAGAAGGAAAAATAATTTTAAATTCTATTTATAACAGGTAGCTTCAAATTTTTACGAAACCCTCGATGAGCGGTCCGACTCGCACTTTTTCGTTTTTTTAATACTAATGTTCATTTTTTAAAACACGTTTTGGTCGACGCCATGCACGTAATTGTTGCCTTTTCGATTTACATCAAATTGGCTAATCGAAATTATATTTTACATGATTTTTCCCAAATTGATATAAACCCAAGTCGACCTAAATTTTAGTCTTGACAATACATGTGAGTTTCCTACGATGTTCTCCATGGGTATCTCGGAAACTACTGGATATAGAGAGTCGGTTAAATGGGGAAAGAATTGCAGCTTTGTGGAGTCATAAATATGCGCCTTTTAGATTTTTGAAAAAGTTCAGGGCTTACTTGATATTTCGATAAAAACAAATTTCGGCTATTTTAAAAATTGTCTCTAATTTCATTATATGCTATTTTAGAAAAAAAAATTCAGATAAAAGTTGTAGAAAATCACATCCTTAATGTGTCCTCCGTTTTTTTTTCTAAAGCCTGTAATTTTTGACATGACACAAACATATGTTTTTTTAAATAGAAATCATAGTTGGCCATGACTTCATAAAAAGCGCCATTTTTTAAGCTTTTCAGCGATATGAGCTATGATATGTTTTCTTCGAAAAATTACTGAGTTATAGCCAATTCTTATCATTTTAAACAGTTTCACTTAGTTAGCCATGGAAACAAGTTTAATCGTCTTTGCTCTAATACATGTGAAGCTGTCACATCCAAACTCTGTAAATTAAAATAAACAAAAATTGTAAATATGAATTTTTCAAATGAAGAAAAGCGTATAGGATTATTGGTTCAACTTTTCTTGACCATACATTTTTAAGGATACGTTGACAGGTGAATGTTAAGTTTTTTGGAGAACGGTTTTCAAGACATGTTAGAAAAGTTAAATTTAGCTGTAGCCAATTCTTGTCTTTGTTTACTAATTTCACTTAGATTTCATGGTATTCTTATTCTGTTATGATTTATAACTTACAAAAAGTCAGAATATATTACTAAAACGGTTCTTAGATGACCTCCTCAACGAACTGTCCACACAAGGTTTTTATTGCCTAGGATATGCAGACGACATCGTAATTGTGGTCAGGGGCAAGTTTGCTGGTATGATATCAGAAAGAATGCAGACAGCCCTAAACAAAGTTGACAAGTGGTGCAAACAAGAGAGACTGACAGTCAATGCTCAGAAAACAAAATTGTCAATTTTACAAAAAAGATAGCACCAAAAGGCCTAAAACCACCAGTGCTAGGAGAAACGGAGATTTCATTTGCCAAAGAAACAAAGTATCTTGGGATATTTTTTGATCAAAGGCTTACATGGAATACTCACATAGCGAAAGCAACACAGAGGGCTGCCATCTCTTTAGGTAGGTGCAGAAGGATGTGTGGAAAAAACTGGGGACTTAACCCTAAAATGACTCTATGGCTATACACAAGGGTAGTAAGACCCATGATAACCTACGGGTCGGTGGCGTGGTGGACAAAGACATCGCAAGTGGGTGCGGTAAGGCTGTTAAGTTCCACACAAAGGCTTGCGTGTCTGTGTGTAACTGGGGCCATAAAAACCACTCCTACAAATGCGATGGAAGTCTTGTTGAACTTACCACCACTACATATTTTCATACAAGGCGAAGCCAGATCTGTCATGCACAGGTTAATTCACGGTCAGCAGCACATAAGCCAAACGCATAGTGCTGCAAACCAGAAGCTAATCGAAGAGCTAAAAGCAGACAAAGTATTGGGATTACCAATTGATGCAACAGCTACTAGGTATAGCTTCAACAACAAATTTAATATAACCATACCAGGAAGGGAAGACTGGAGTAAAGGTGTACCCATTCAAGCTGAGGCAACCTGGTATACAGACGGCTCAAAAACGTCAGAAGGCGTAGGAGCTGGAATAGTAGGGCCGAAACAAGGGAGATCCTTCCACGTAAGCCTATCCAAGGATGTCACAATTTTCCAGGCAGAAATAACGGCAATCCACTATTGTGTAGAAGAAATAATAAGGCAACAAAGAACAAATCGTTCTGTGGCCATCTTCACAGACAGCCAAGCGGCGCTAAAGGCACTCAATTCTAGACTAGTGTGGGACTGCGTGCGTGCTCTGAATACTTTGGGCGGACGTAGCACTGTTACGTTGGCCTGGGTGCCAGGGCACGAGGGTCACAAGGGTAACGAAAAGGCAGATGAAAGGGTCAAGCAAGGCTCATCAATGCCATTCATAGGCCCAGAACCCTTCTGCGGCGTTGCAAAGGCGGTCACGAGAATGGCCACGGAACGATGGGTGGCCAACAAATCTCTAGAATGGTGGAGAAACTCACCAAGGCAGAGACAGGCGAAAAGGTTCATTGTAGAACATTCGCCAAAATTCACGGTAGACTTGATAAGCAAGGACAGAAAGACAGTCAAAGCTGTAGTAGGTCTACTAACAGGGTATTGTAAGCTAAATAGGCATCTATAGCTGATGGGATTGACAGACGAAGCTTTGTGTAGGTTCTGCCAATCGGAAGAAGAAACGTCAGAACACATTTTATGTCGGTGTGACAGCCTGGCAAATGTGCGGTTCCCGGTAATAGGCAATGATAGGCCATTGCCAAGGAGCTACATGGAGGGTTCAGTCTCCAAGTTGCTAAACTTTGTGAAAAGGATAGGGCTACCACAATAGATCTGAGAAGGTCGCAGTGGATCAGGCCGAAAGCCACCTCTAAGAATCTAATCTAATCTAATCTAAAACGGTTCTTGACAGTTTATATTATACAAACTAAAACTAAAAAAAAATAATATCACTACATACACTTTAAGTTATTTTAGAAAATGTTCAAAAAATCGGCCATTGTTCTGAGTTACATCTTTTTAAAACTGAATTACTACCTATTTTCACAGAAGGACCGGTCCACTTAATTAAACTTCTCTCGTACCGCCACTTCGAGTGCCTCTCTTAATTCATAAGTTCTTTTGTGAACCTTATTATTAACCCTACCGCATAAAAAAATCTAAAATGGATAGGTCAGGTGATCGAGGAGGCCCATGCAATTGGTTCACCTGTTCCTATCCCTGAGTTTGCATAATTATGATATAAATAATTTCTAACATTTCTTTCATTATGAGGGGGGGGGTCATAATGAAAGTCATGTTGGAACAACTCTATTGATTGGCGAGTATCCACACGCTTTTGTTCATTTGAAAAATTCATATTTACCGTTTTTGTTTATTTTAATTTACAAAGTTTGGATGTGACAACTTCACATTTCTGAGAGCAACGGCGAATGAACTTGTTTCCATGGCTAACTAAGTGAAATTGTTTAAAAATGACTAGAATTGGCTATAGCTCAGTAAGTTTTCGAAGAAAACATATTATAGCTTATATCGCTAAAAAGCTTAAAAAATGGCGCTTTTTATGAACCTTTTATGAACCAACTATGGTTTCCATTTTAAAAATAAAAATATGTTTGTATCATATGTCAAAAATGACAGGCTTTAGAAAAAAGCGGAGGAAACAATCTCATTAAGGATGTGATTATCTACAACTTTTATCTGAAAACTTTGTCTAAAATAATAATATGGAATTATGGACAATTTTTAAAATAGCCGAAATTTGTTTTTTTCGAAATATCTAGTAAGCGATGAACTTTTTCAAAAATCTGAAAGGCGCATATTTATGACCCCACAAAACTGCAATTCTTTCCCCATTTAACCGACTCTCTATCTCCAGTAGTTTCCGAGATGGCCATAGAGAACATCGTAGGAAACTCACCCTGTATTTAGAGAATTTAGAAAGAAGACGAATTTTTTGTCGTCCGGCCTGTCGAATAAAGAGAGAAACGAAATTCATTTCAGACGAGGTTGTAGATATGTGAAAAGGGCCATGAAAATTGGTCTGGAGCGTGTGCTTTTAAATTTAAATTTCCACGAAAAGCGTAACGGTCGAAACCAGGGATAAATATTAAAGGAGAGACCGGATTTTCGTTGAGCGGAGGGAAAACAGTCAGGAAATGCTGGCCTTTTCCGGGCCGTGGCTTTGCCCACACATTCGTAAATAATCTATTTTCGCAAAGGAAACTATTTCTATATTGAAAACGTTGACTTCGTACAGCTGAAATAGAAAGAGTTATTCAAAAATAATGCACTTCCTTTTGAAGTTAATAAAAAGCTACATTAAAAGTTGATCGCCGAAATAAAATATAACCATAGAACATAGATAAATGAAACAAGTTTAGATTGGAAAGTGCCCATAAGGACAACGTAAATACTATTTGGCGCTATTCTTGCAACGATCGCGATCCAAAGCTTTTGAAAATTTCGGAGCGGTTCGGCTTTTTCCGGAATTATATTGCAAAATATTATTTATTCAAATTTATTATTATTTTCTTTTAATTTTATAAATAAAATACAGTGTGCTGCATACAAGAAACTTTATTTTATATAAGGACATGGATGAAATACCTATAAAACATTGGAAACAATATTTCCAATGTTTTGAATGCCACTTTTTCAGAATTATCACGGGTTGGAGTAAATAAAACTTAAATTAAACTTACAAGATAGCAATAATTACTTTGAAAATGGACGCTATAAACACTTTTCGGAATGTTTTCAATGAGAGCGGTTTAGATTTTGAAAGATTTTATAACTAGACCCAAAATAATTTTGCGACCTAAAATTTTGACGAGCTTTCCAATCTAAACTTTCATTTATCCATGCCATAGAGTATAATTCGACAGACGATTACAGAAAAAAGGCAGATGACGTCCATACCAATCCATTTATTTAACTAAAAAAAGTTTCTAATATTTTTTAAGTTAACTATGGATGGGTTTATATATAAATGCGTCATGCGTCGTCTCTTGTTGTTTTTAATTAGTTTTATTGGTTTATATAAAAAAAGTAGTAGGAGTAAGTTTAGTAGGTATTGCTATTAATATATTCCTGTTTTTTTATTTCAGGTGAGTGCTATATAAAGAAACCATGGATTTTCCTATATTGTAAGTATATTTAGAATTGCGTAAAACCAATTACAAACAAGGAAATAATAGAAAATAAGCACAAAAAGCGCATCAAGCTTGCAAAATTAAAATTTACCAGGAAAAAGTCAAGGTAGATGGAAAGATATTGGCAAAAACTTGTTAAAATTTCTATTTGACGTCTATTTTCTTAATTTTGATCAATATAAAAGGAGTTTTCATTAATAAATTCCTGTAATAATTCCTAATACTGTAAATTTCTATATACTGTCCCGTAGTGAATTGTAAAAACTAAAAACATAAATACCTGCTTGCTTCATCCACGTTACCGCAGATGGAGCTAATAAGGCTTAGGTAGGGTATATATAATAAATAAACAAAAACACGTGTAGCGGAAAAAGGGGCCAAAAAACCCTACATATATGCTTATTCTCTGCATTAAGTTTATCAGACCGAAGGGAACAGCCATTCGACGACCGGTTTCGGAGATCTTTCTCCATCGTCAGGTCGACTTTGCTGTAACCCTCGATCTGACCAACGAAAAGCAGAGAATAGCATTTGAGTACAAAACGTACTACTATGGCGAGAGTGCTAGACGCTCTAGGCCATCTAGCGTTAGCTGTGATAATCACAGATCGTACCGCCAAAATTAAAACCAGCGGCCTACTGGACAAACATGCTTGTAACGTGGATGAACGTTACCGTAGATGGAGCTAAGAAGGCTTTATTATATATACCCCACCTAAGCCTTCTTGTTGTAAGCATGTTTGTCCAGTAGGCCGCTGGTTTTAATTTTGGCGGTACGATCTGTGATTGTCACAGCTACCGCTAGATGGCGTAGAGCGTCTAGCACTCTCGCCATAATAGTACGTTTTGTACTCAAATGCTATTCTCTGCTTTTCGTTGGTCAGATCGAGGGTTACAGCAAAGTCGGCCGGACGATGGAGAAAAATATCCGAAACCGGTCGTCGAATGGCTGTTCCCTTCGGTCTGATGAACTTAATGCAGAGAATAAGCATATATGTAGGGTTTTTTGGCCCCTTTTTTCGCTACTCGTATTTTTGTTTATTACATAAATACCTGCTAAAATACTATTTATACCAATACTATCAAAATTTTAGTAAAAAATATTTCTAAATTCAGTTTAGAATTCTGAAAAATATTATAATATCGTTTATTTTTATATGTTTTACTGCTAGTGCACCGATGCGATGAGTTCAATTATACTGAATAAACCAAATATTTTTTACCTTCTTTTAGAATTTTTTGAATCAGCGCCCTCTATTAGAATATATAAAAAATAGTCAACGTTCTGATCTACATTTATACAGATGAGCTGATTGAATCCTTAGGTTATACAATTCATTTAAGATTTTTCTCAAACCAGTAAATTTCTGACAAAACTAGAAAAACACGCCTAGAAACCCTGTTGCCGACCCTGCATATATGTGATATAGAATATCGCATAAAACTACAAATTCATCACAAAACTTCAATACGCTGATGACTGTGCTCTAGTTGCAAATACGTCACAGCAATTGCAAAAAATGTTGGTCACATATACCTGGGCATACGAGGCTTTGGGACTTAAGCTGAACATCGATAAAACTAAAATCATGTGCACCCCCCGGAAGATCACAACAATGCTATAAAAATCGGAGAAGAACTATTGGAATATTGTAGCGGAATTCAATTACCTCGGCAGTTTGATTTCGGAAAACGCCAATATCGACACTGAAATTCAGCACAGGATTAGTAGCGCCTCAAGAGCATTCTGGAAGACTTTTCTACAATCATGACTTGAACACAAAAAAGAAACTTGCAGTGTACCGAGCAATAATAATTTCCACCATGTTATATGGAAGCGAAACCTGGGTGCCGCGCCGTACCGCCGACACATGAACACATTAAACAAGTTGCAACAGAGACATTTTAGACAACTCTTAAGATTCAAATGGTTCCATCATCTCTCAAATGTATCTATCCTTCAAAAAGCTAACTGCGAGAGTATTGAAGTCATGGTTACAAAATCACGCTTGAGATGGTCTGGTCACGTATGCAGGAAAACCGCATACCAAAATCTTTACTTTACGGTGAGCTTGTAGACGGTAAGAGGAGGCCGGGTGGACAACTCAAAAGGTACAAGGATATTTTCCACGAAAACTTAAAGGGGATTAACATGCAGAATGAGTGGGAAGAAGCAGCTCATAATAGAACGGAATGGAGAAGAATTGTAAAGTCAGTTAAGAGCGACAACCAAAAAGTAAAGAGGCAACAAAGCAATGAGATTTTTGAATGTCCGGAGTGCGGTAGACAGATAACATCACGTATCGGTGTCCTTCTGATGCTTGTCAAATAATCGTCAGCGAGTAATGTCAGTAGTAATAGTAGTAGTAGTACAGAATATGAGGATTTTCGAAATTTTTTGATAACTCTATAATAAAAAAAAATATTTTTAAAACAAACTTTATCTGACATGACCCTATCGATAATCTGTAAAATCGATCGTATTGCGCATCTCTACTTTTAACTTCCCATCGTAAGACTTAAAAGTTGGATTAAATACAAAAAAGAGCGGGTGGGAACTTCTTCTTCGATTCTGCTTTTTCATCTCCTTTCTTTTAGTTCTTCTAAGTTTCGAGATTAGTTTTGGTTTGGTCGTAATAGGATTTCGGAGCAATAAATTTGCGGTCGAGGCACAGAATAGAAATTAAATTTCAGTTTGGAGAGTTAAAACAAATCCGAAAAATGTTTTCCCATCTATCCTCTACGATTTGGTTCGGCGGGATTTGTTAAACTAATTTTTCTAAGAAGTGTGTTGAATTTTTAACTTATGTTGTAGATTTTAAATTGTATGGAAGGGGGGATGTTAATCACCGCGAAATTATGGATCTATTATGTCACCCTTTCTTGAGTTATAACTCATCATATAGTCTCAGGGCTTTGACAAAAGCCAGTATCTGAGACGGTTTTATAGGGGTTAGTTCTCCATCTCCGATATCAGTCATACCAAAGTTTATGGTACGAATGGTTGTCGTCTGGACGCACTCAGTGATGAGATGTTCTGGTGTTCCCCATTCGCCTTTGTTTCTTAGCTTCAATCTACTGTTGTGTTCATTGAGGAGACAGTGTTCTGTTAAAAAACCTGAAGATTCTTACTTAAGAACTTAGAACCCGACAATCTGAAGATTGTTCTTACTTAAATCAAGGAAGAGCTTTGATTTTTCTCGGTCGTAAGTCCTGAGAAGTTTCTTCGAGTATCTTAGACCGTTGAAGAATTCCAATTTCAAATTACGGATGCAGTCTTCCAGGTTCTTGAGTTGTGCTTAAAGTTGGTTTCCACCTGGGAAACAGAACGAGCGTTTGCTATTTCATTATACTCTATCTCTTGGTGGGCTGGCACCCAGAATTGGAGGACTTTTCCTTTGCCTAATTTTAACGTATATTGTAGAAGAGATAAAAATTTCAAATACATGAGAACAAAGATGATTTTATTCTGTCACTGCTTTAGATATTTTTTTCTAATTCTATGTATATCCAAAATTGTTGTATATACCGGGTGCGTCTCAAAAGTTCACCCCTATAACTTTTTTATTTTTTTTTAGATAAAAAGAAACGAGATGTTAGTATGACATAAATTAGCATTGATTAACGTATTCAATTGTTTTTGGTCACTTTCTGTTTCACCGGAAATGACCACAACTTTTGATAGAATAAATACGGTATTTTGAGGGATAAATTAGATTTTTCAGCATATTTCGTAAATCTATCCGTTACAGTTAGAACGTTATTGATGTAACTTAAGATTCTCATTCTTTATGTTCACATTTCCAGTATATTCTTAATTTCTTGTCCAAAATTTTCTTTACTTATAAAAAATTAAAAATGTACTAGAAGCTGCTGTTCTTGGAGATATAAATGGAGCGGAAATAAGATGCTATTTTACATATTTTAAATAATAGAGTAGACGCTATTGAATATCGGCTTGAGTTTTACGGATATTTTAGTTTAAATAATACACATGAGTGATCCATGAGAAAGATACTTTACTTGAATTTTGAGATGTACTAAAAAAAGATGACTAGATTACTAGACCAAACTAGACTAGCATTGCCTTAAACACACATCAAAATAAATTACATTGCTTGTTCCTGACCGTATTATACCGAATGATCGAAAAAACGACGTCTAGTTGGCTTGGAAATGGACATCGATTACATTACCCATATAACTTTACATATAAAATGACTATTCTGATGCGATCTTCATTTCATAGCCATTGCTGACGCAAGTTTTTTTCATTCATACGGTACCTAGAGTAGGAGAACATAATCAGCTTTGCCTAAAAACCGGTACCGAAATCGTTTTATACAGGTTTTTTGATTTTTATATTATCATGAATCTATTTTTCTGTATTGATTGCAACCGGTCTTTCGGGATCAATTTAAACCGGTCTTCCGGTACCGGTACCGAAACTGGTATACCGGTCTTGTACAAGACGATACCGATACCGGAATATTTCAAAAGTACCGGTCCTGGTACCGGTATACCGGAAAATCGAACATACTTTTGAGACGCACCCGGTATAATATAGCCATGTGCATAACGTTTCCTATTGGTCAGTGTCACCACCAATTTTATGTCCCTCTGTAGAAATAGTGGAAATATTGACTAATATTGAAATATTCAGTGGCGGTGTTATAGTATTGTATTTTATACCTTTAACTTGATTTGTACACATTATAATTAGTACATGCTTTCTAAAGGTTAATTATTCTCACTATACCTTCCGTTTCTATTCCAAATACGTTCCGTATTTTTATTGTATTGACGCTATAGGTAAGCTTCTGTTCCGTATCAGTTCCATACTTTCTATTGTACAATTTATATCATTACAAAAGTTTTATTTTAAAAATTTGTATCTTTTAAAAAAGGTAGTATATTTAATTAAGAGGCGAAAGAATAAATAAATATAAGCAAAATTTTAACAGAGCTGGTACAAATGTAAGAACTTGACAACGCTGTTTCCGATACGCTTCAGTCCGTCCGGCAAAAAAATGTATGGAAGGAAAGGATATGGAACGGAAGAGAAACGAAACGGATAGTGTGCATTGTCCTATTCATTTACATGATATAATATTTTATGTAAACGGAAGGGAAACGGAAGGGAGCTGATATGGAAGGTATAGTGAGAATCAACCTTAAAAAATATTACTATATTTAGCTTATTATTATTTTGGAAAGAATATTATAAAGTTTACTGGAAAATATTATAGAAATTCCTGAAATATTTAAATAAAACACACCGCACGCCCCTATACCGTGCCGGCAACTGTTACTTGTTGATACTTATTGTTACTGAGTCGATACTTACATGTGTGGAAGTAAATCGCATAGGGGTCTTATTAAGTTGGAGTGAGAGAAATTCGACGGTGGTGCTGATGCGGCGTTGCCGGTACGTCTTTCCCTATCAAGTAAAGTAAAATCACGATCGCAAACCGCTTATTTTTGAACGATTTTTTTTTAGTAAAGATAACTAGATAAAATCCTTAGATATGTTTCTGAGCATCTGAAATGGAATTATAAGGATATCGTTAAGGTGTCCATTTTTTTATAACGATAAAACGTCAGTAATCGCGATAATTTTAAAACTTAACTTTTAACTGTTAACACGCCATAACTTAAGAAGCAGTTTAGACATCGAAACTTTTTTTCTTTTGAAAATCAAGTCTTTTACAATATGTTTAAATAAGGAAAATTCGATAAGGTTGTTTTTTTCCATTCAAAAATTTTAAACAACCCATCCATTTACTTTTAGTGTATATCAATTTTCAGCAATCGTGTAACTTTTCTATTTATCAAGATTTTCACATACTGTCTGCGAAGAAAATATAGCAGAAATGTTATAAAAGTTTTTAAAAAAAACTACAATCAATTATTTTTAATAGATTTCGAGATATCGATTTATAGTATCGACTTAATAGCGCGCCCACTGTCGAACACCAACTCAATTCCATTGATTTTTAACAAAAATGCAAGTGTTTCTAACTTGCACTTAAAAATGTTCAAGCAATAGGGAAAATTACAACGACTCGTTAATAAATAAATAAATAAAGTATCGCAAATCGCGAATCTGAACGCATTACTTACATTGCTCGCTAGAAGTTTAAGTAGTGACAGAGGTACTGATTGGGTCGACCGATCGACTGCGACAAATCTGCTATATTTCCTTCCACGTCTTTTAGCAATGTGCACAGTTTCTCGATTTTTTTCATACATTTGGCAACATGTTTACTGTTCTCTCTCTGTTCAGTACCTTATAAACGCATTGTACTCTTCTTACACACGGAAATCTCGACCCAAGACTAACCTTTGCCAGCCCTTAGTATATTTTATGAAAATTTCTGTTTTCAGTAAAATATGTAATATTTATATGGGCTGCCTGGAAGCTATAAAATCTCCCAAAAAACAGCGACGGACTTGGAAGGTTCCTTTTTTTTCCATTTAATCGAAACTTTAAAAACTGGCCATCGAGAAGTTTAGCGTTGGCAACACCACTTTAATCGACCGTTTCGATTCTTCAAATATAAGTTATATGGAGTCCGTGACCGGAATTTAGGGCCAGAACTTGAGTCCGAGGGCTGCGGCAGCCGATGGAGAAGGATAGTTTTGAGCCCGTTTCTGTGCCAGATGTTCAAGAACTTTCCATAGGGGGTGAGTAGGGAGGGATCTATATTGGGGGAGTATCGATATTTAGAACAATAACGGTATTTTTACTATGGATATTCTAAATATCGATACTTAATAATCATTTATTTATTTGGTGTGATTTTCTATGTAATAGATTAATAAATTAGCAATTTAAGTTTTTTGAAATTAGCAATTATAGTTTTCCATCGTTTTTCCCAAACAAAGGAATGTTACAATTTAAAAAGTATCTATATTACAATTAAGATATTCGATATCGATATTTAGGGTCTATTTATTTTTTCATATTTTTTTACACACTTACACCGGACATCATAAGAAAACTGCAGGTCGCACAACGCCCAATGCAACGAAATATACTGGGAATAACCAAGAGAGACCGTAAAAGGGGATAGGAATAGAGTGGGATAGTCTGACATTCTTTTTCACAGAAATTTGGAGAACGAATAAAAATTTTAAATTTGATAAAAGTTTTTTCGTTTATGTTTTACTTGTTTTGAAAATATAAAACAATGACAGTTTTTACATTTTTTTTATTGGATTTACCTTTTGATTGTAAGTAAAATAGTGTCCAAAATTCGGAGAGAAGTACTCTTTACTCTCTCGAAATATTTAGTTAATCTATCGGCAGTAATGAGCATTTTCTTATACTTTATATGTTTATCCATATGTAATATCCACTTTATTAATGTACACAATTTTTAGATAAAAATGCTCTAATTGCTCATATATTTGATATCAAAACAAATATGGCTATAATGCTTGACCACATAATTGAGATGAAGAACCTCGTTTCATGCAAACAAGAATTCGGAGGTGATGATCTATTACCCAAATTTCCTATAAACAGTATACGTGACTTAATAGATATTGACAAATACCTATCTGAAAATGAAGTTGTTGCAAAGCAAATGGTAAGTACCTACTTTGTAAAACTAAAACTAACTCGCGCTTAAGAAGATTTCTCTTTAATCTAAACGTGAGTTATTTTATAAAGAGGTCTATTTAATATTTAAAATATCATTCGATCGAAAAAAAAAATGGCGTCAAAGAGGGCTGGTACTGGGGAATGACAATCGAGATCAAGTCCTTGACTTCATTTATTTGGCTCGTACTCTTCTTTATTTTATAATAACGCTTACTGTCAGTTGGTCTTAAGAAGGTTCTAATTTATTTTAATATTAAGTAAAAATTAAAGAGTAAATAAAGTATTCATTTCTATGTTTTTAGGGTCATTTTATATACAATATAGGAGGTAAAAATTCGAAAGATGCTGTATACCGTGCCTTAGAACGACTGTATACCAACTACATTGGTCAATATATCTCCTGGACCGGAGCCAAAGGAAACTTTAAAATAAAAGACATGAAGCTCACTGCAATCATGAGAGGTAAGTTCTCCAAATTATAGGTGGTTTTATTCTAATTTTTTACTGTGCTACTTAAGGAATAATTCTATAACCAAGCCTTTTTAATATTCTTTTTAATAAATGAATGTATATAGTTAGACCTATGCAAATTTTGAAAAGGTCAAATATTATCTTCACAGATAATTTTATGCAATGTATTGTTACTAATGATGGTATAACTCAAGCGAGAATTCGCTCGAGTACTCGATTATTGAAATACCCGAACGAGC
Organism: Sitophilus oryzae; assembly: GCF_002938485.1. Classification (NCBI taxonomy): domain Eukaryota; kingdom Metazoa; phylum Arthropoda; class Insecta; order Coleoptera; family Curculionidae; genus Sitophilus; species Sitophilus oryzae. The sequence goes on from NW_022147488.1 coordinate 1,189,047, forward strand.
GATGCAAGTGACAAAATTTTACGATCTACATCGACAATGCTTTGAAATAAACTAACTCAAGCGATCAAGCGAAGCGCTTGCTACTTGCCATTCATCACCGAAAGAATATGTGCCCCGCGCACGCAACTTACTGCTTGGCGCTTGGCGTTAGCGAGTACTTACAATAAGCGACGGTCGAACAACCGTATTTTTAAATACGAGCGATATTTCGCTCGAGTGATCGCTCGATTATTGCAATCGCTTGAAACTCGAGTACTCGATTATTTAAATTAATCGGCTTTTCCCGTCACTAATTGTTACTAATTTGAAGGTAGATTTTTGCAAATAACTTTCAGATACCTATACGAAATAAAACAAAATTCAAGACTAAAGTAAAACTTTAACGCCTCTTCAAAAAAGTGTAATACAATTTTTGCATAAAATTATCTGGGGAGATATTTTGAAAATTTACATGGCATTTCCTATGTCCTGTGTTCTGATGCACCACACGGTACATATCTAAGATTAATATATTGAAAAAGAATGTCTAGTAACACTGTTAGAACACAATCATGTTGATATTATTTGTAAATTAATTCTACAAAAAGTTTAATCTTAATTTTTACTATTCTAGAAGTAATAAGGCAGAGATTTGAAAACGTCACCGATATGGAATTTGAAAGTATGACCAAATCATGGTTTCAGCATGCGAAGACAAGATACGAAAGAACTAAAAAATAAATTATGGTTTTGTCTTTTTCGTATTATGTATTACTCTTTTACCTTATTTCTTTAATAGAAATATAAGAATGTTTACAAGGAGCGTTATCTTTTATTCTAAACATTCCAGTTTCTACACAAGAGTTATTAAGTCATGCATATGAGTTGTAAATCAATGTTTTTAAATGAACTGTTGCCAAAATCTCTCAGAATTAGTGATAAACCACAAAAAGAAAACCCAAAAGGAACTGCTCTTTGGGATTTAATCACTAATCTAAACAAAATTTATTCGAAAAATTAGATTAGCTGATTGGTCCATTTCACGATGAGGCAAATAATCGCTAGAAAATAACATTATTTATTTAAGATTTTGGACACGTGTTCGAGAAAATTCGCCTGTGCAAGTTGTCTTAATTTCATATTAATTGGATTCCTAACTAGAGCCGAACTAATTCAAAGTGTGAGAAGCAATTATATCGCGGCCTGTGTAGCGGGAGAGTGATTAGGGTATACCGCATCTTATAACGGCATTATTAGGGCCCTTGTCGAAAAATTTTGTTCGATATTACTTCAGAAACCCATTCCTAATTAAAACTGTAAAACAATAGTTTTCATTAATTAATAAAAGATTGATTATGAATTTCCATTGATGTGTAAAGTAAGTCAAGTATTTTAAGTTAACTCCTTTTTGCTGCTAAGGCTAATCTGGACGGGACCTATCATTGTCAATTAGGGTTTCTGGAACCGGAGCTGTTTTTTGGAACCGAGAATTTCGGTATCGTGCCTATCAGAAATCGAAATTTCCCGTTTTTTTTTGGTACGTTCGGTACTGACTAATTTTTGTCCGATGGTGGTGCAGTTCATCAATCAGAAATCAAGGGATGGTTTGTCAAAGTATACATGAAAAAATTATCATAAAGTAAAGAAAAAGGTATAGGTAACTTAAATTTCACATCAAACAACATAAACCAACTTAACTGAATTTGAGACAAAAGACAAAAGCCCTAAAATATTGAATTAAAAATGCAAACATTTTTTAAAACATAACATAATAAATATTATAGGAACTTCAAAAAAGAAAAGAAACAAGAACAATATGAAATAGCATCATTACTTATTTAGAAGAGTCTGATTTAGATCGCTAGAAAGTATCAAAGGACTTTCTCACGTAACAAAAAAATAATTTTTTAATTATTGTTACCGAGGCCCAGCTTTGTGATGGCAAAAAAGATCTGAACTCTAATTGGTACTATTAATTAGAGTTTCCAGAACCGATGGTTCTCAAAAGTAAAACCGATAAAAAATTGAAGATCAAATGAAAATAATATCAAATTATTAAGTCATGAGAAAGTAAACATGAACACGAATAATGAACACAAGCGAAAAAAAAAAGAAAAAACATAGGTAGACAAACAAATTACATCAAACAGCATCAACCAACCTCGAAACCAACTTAACTAAATTAAAAAAAAACTTAACATTTTCAATTTAACATCATCAATCAAGATGCAAATGCCAAATGACTCTAAAAACATAACAAACATAACACAAAAAAATATAACTAATACATTCAGCAATATTATAATAAATAATAAAATAACATAATATTGAGACTACAATAATTGGTAATAAACATTATAGAAACTTCAGAAGTTGCTACTTATTTAGAAGAGTTTTGATTTCGACCGCTAAAAAGTATCAAAAGTCTTTCGCACGTAACAAAAAATATGTTTTTAGTTATTACTACCGCATCCCGAAAGTATCGAAAAAACCGGGAATTAATAATTTCGAGTCCCGGTTCTTTCATGTCTCAAAAGAACCGGGAATTTCCGGTATAATCTCTATCAATTTAGCGAGTGTCTAAATCGTTCCTACTCACGAGATACCCGATCACATCCGGCCTCGAACCGGCGTGAATGAGCAGTGTGAGTTAGAGGTGTGTAGTTCGTGAGCGAACTAGTTCCAATGAACTATTCCGACCCCGGATCGAAGTAAGAAATATCTTATAAAACGAAGTAGGTAGTCTGAAGTAAAGATCTAGTTCCTCTTAAGGAATTAGAATTCTCACCTCTAGTGTGAGTCAATAGATTTTACACTCTTGCCATGGAACAGAGTTTTCAGACGGTCATCCGTCCATCCACTTACATCGTCTAACGTTGCTGAACTTCTGTGAGCTATCGGGAACCCGTGTTCTGCTGATTTTGTTTAATGGAAACAATTTGAATTATTTCTAACGGAAACTATAATTATGTAACTAAATTTTCTAACTTTATAACCAATCTTTTTTAATTTGCGTTTTCACAAATCATTGTATTTCTATTTATAAACAAAAATGAAAATGCAAACAATTTTGCTAAAACTCTAAGTATTATTCTGTCCATTGCACTCATAAAATACTTATATATATAGACGTAAAAAATAGATACAGTCAACTGTCTCTTTACGAAACTGATACATATTTAATGGATGTTAAGATCACGTCTACATGCAAGGGTGCAATTTTATGCCGTTGATGCTCGCAAACAGCCTAAGGGTTTAACGGAATAAGCAAAACTGAAAACAAAATAAGATGAAAAAAGCATCCATCGTCATCAAAGAAGCGGGCAGTTTTGTTTCTTGAATACTTAGTTCTATCTAAAGAACAACCGCCTAGCAAAATATTGTAACAGTCAAATTTCCTCGCAACGACCTCTGTGTGCTAGCTCATAAAATATCGCAAATAGCTATTATTTTTGCATCATGTTTACTATAATTTTATTATTAAATATTATTTTATTTAAATTTTACAATTATGCAACCCGATATACACCGCGATATTATTCAGCTACACATTATTGTCACTGATGCCGACCAGCAGTAGGCTTTTTGTCCATCTTTTTATATCTTTGATCATCACTTGTCACTTGTCACTGTCAGATCAAATCAGATGTTTTTGGATTTATCCTTTGTTCTGGTTATTGAAATTTTATAATTATCAGATAAAATTTCGTAGTTAAATTGGTTATTTTTGATGTGGATCGCAGTATGCAATTATGCATTTAATTGTGGAATTTTTGAGTTAAGTTCGTTCATTGACCGGATATGAAATATGGCTGTCGAAAAATATTCTAAAACATCATTTTTTATTTATGCCTTTTTGTGAGTTGGACTAGTCAAAATATATAGTTCTCTATCTATATCCTGGAGGGAGATTTCCGGTTGAAATCTGATTTTGTGAAGGAAATCGAATCCTTGCATCACTTCTTGTGTACTCCCCGGCTGAAGAGTGTCGTCGTGAAGAACTGGTTGCCGATTCGTGAAGCATTCCCTGTTGGTGAATAGCAGGTCTTCGTAAAGAAGGATTAAGGCTTCCGAAACACATTTGGTCAGAGACGTGGTTAGATTTTGTTGAGTTTACATGGACTACCGACCAATTTCCGCAATGAAATTAAAATAGCCAAATTTTCCGACCGATATTCCGATTCCACGTGCCCAAGAAGTCCCCGAATAGTTCCAAGGTATGCTATAATTCTTCTGCCTATTCTAAATCAATGCTCAACTGATTTTTATTCGTATTGTTGACTGGTTTTCGACTTTTCCACGCCCACGTGGTATAGAAAGATTAGTTGAGTGTTATCTTTCTTAAGTCTTATTTGGTTGTTCGTAATTGTAGAGCAAGAAGACCGATCCAGACTGTAGCACAGAACAGTCCAGAATTTCATCCGTTCCTGTTGTCCGTATAGAGGTACTCGTTGGACATCATAAACCCTCGTTGAGGTAAAGTTCAGATTTGATTAATCTTTCTTTATTACCTTTATTAACTCCTACACCTTGTTCTATAATCGAGGCTCTTTTCTAAGACAACCAATATTATTTAGGGTTTTTATGTTCATCAATTGAAACCTCACCAACTTGCCTTTCGTCTGTACCTCTGCTAACATCCGTGGGCTCCAGTGACAGTACACCGAGCTGCTGTACCCTGCTGTAGCCACCCCATAGCTATACACCGTAGCTCAGCTGGAGGAACTTCCGAGTTGTTTCAAGATTGTACATCGATTAGAGTAAGACTGTTTAGATTTAGATTTGCTATATGTAAACCACCCTGGTTGTATCTAGTGTTAAGTTAGATAAGGGGGTTTGACGCCTTAGTTTTAGTATAGTTAAGAACATTTTCATTTTGCATTCATATCTAGTAATTCTTATCGATTTAAATTTCTTAACACATTTCATTCATTTCTTTATAAAACTTTTAATATTTTAATAAATTGCTTAAATATTTTTAGTAGTATTATTTGCAGTCTAGTCTCATAGTTAAGTTAGAGTCACTTAAGTTCAAGTAATTATAGTATATTTGAAGTTCATGGTAGTTACACTCAACAGTTCGAGGTTAGTGTTGAAGTCTACTTAATAGTAACATCTTTTATGCCGACTTCATAGAGTATAATCTCGTGGCGCCCTTTTATTAATATCTTTGAACCCCGACCACCCGGCTGTTAAAATTAAAAAGCTAGTGGCCTCTATGTAACTCATTCTGCATTAAGTAAACTTGTCTTTTATTGAACTTCGAATTAGAAAGGGTGTGGCAATATACAGGGTGGGTCAATGGAAACTTTCCACCCCAATTTTTCTCGTTTAAAATTAAAATTTGGAAAAACGCTCGGACACGTCGATTTAGTTTTCGAGGGGGAAAAGAAAATATCATAAAATCACTTTCATACCTATAAACTCCAAGGCGGGGGCGGCGCCACCCCTAAATTCTTAAATGGAAAGGGGGGCCGAGTGATACCTCATGTGTGAAAGGTCTTTCAATTCCATTTTTAATGATATAACATCATGTACTTTCGTTCAGTAGTTTTAGAGATTTATTGATTTAAAGTAGATTTTAATTTATCAACTAAATGGTGAAAAAATCGGTTTTTGGTTTTTTTCTCTCTCTGTATGTATTTTTTTGGCAAACTATGTATACTAAAAGTTTTAACTAATGCATCGATCCACGCCCAAAAATCTTTCAATTCGGAATAAGTGAAAAATGCTCAATTTTGGCCGGAAAATTTTTTAGAAATTTTAAAAAATAAAAAAAATTAAGCTTTTTTATTTAAAAGCTTAATTTTTAGTATACATAGTTTGCCAAAAAAATACATACAGAAAAAAAAAATAACCGATTTTTTCACCACTTGGCTGATAAATTAAACTCTACTTTAAATCAATAAATCTCTAAAACTACTGAACGAAAGTACATGATATTATGTCGTTAAAAAGGGAATTGAAACACCTCTCACATGAGGTATCACTCGGCCCCCCTTTCCATTTAAGCATTTAGGGGTGGCGCCGCCCCCGCCTTGGGGGTTATAGGTGTGAAAGTGATTTTATGATATTTTCTTTTCCCCCTCGAAAACTAAATCGACGTGTCCGAGCGTTTTTCCAAATTTTAATTTTAAACGGGAAAAATTGGGGTGGAAAGTTTCCATTGGCCAATCCTGTATATCGCTACACATTAAACGATGCTCCCTTTAATTATGGTAATCGGATATTTAAAAAAAATGGAAAATTTAATTTGAGGAAACTATTGTCCTTAATATATGCTTAGATAGCCAGGTGGCACTTAAGGCGCTTATAAATGTCCAAAGGCATCGCCGAGACTCATTTTGGAATGTCTGGGTGAACGGGAAGTTTTGGCAGAAAGGAAGAGAAATAAATTATTCTAGGTTCCGGGCCACAGCGGCATCCAAGGCAACGAAAAGCCGATAAACTAGCAAGGCAAGGATCATCAGCATCCTATCTTGGTCCAGAGGCAGTACTGGGAATACTCCAGTACTGGGTAATGTATAGCAGAATGTCCACTTGAGAAACAGACAGGGGCGCAGGCAAAGCAAGGCCTTTATTCAAGGACCTAATTCTAAAACTACAAAGGAATGGAATTCTTAGCAGGAATAAAATGGGGATTATAACAGGTCTCTTGAGAGGATCTATAGCTGTCATTGAGAACCTCGCAACTAGTGGAATTAATTAGTGGTTTCAATTACACTTTATACTTTTTAGTTTACGATCATTCTAAAAGATATGTCTAAAAACACAATTAAAATTACTGGAATATCCTAGCAACAGCTTGCAGTAGTCAGTTGTATCCATAGAGAATGTAGAATATTTACTTAATGCTAAAATGGAAAACAAAGTCCAAACCACTATTAAAAAAATCTTTATTCGTGACCGGTTTCGGCAATTCCAGCCATCATCAGACCTTAAAAATAGATATACATAATAAAAGTCATATAAATGAATAAAAGCAAACAAAAGATATACAATAAAACACAGATACAAAATTAATTAACAAATAAACATACTGACAAGTTAAAAATTACCTTTTTCAAACCAGCGGTTCGTTTGTCTTACGTTACTGTTCGATTGACTTTAATAATAAGGTGGGACAACATTTACTTAATATGAAGGATAAGTTCCCACTGTTACAACGTTCAGATGTTTACCGTCTTTCATGTAATGATTGTAATGCTGTCTATATTGGACAGACAGGAAGGAGGTTTGAAATAAGAGTTAAAGACGACATGAGACTCATCGAAAAATATAAAGATTCAGAATTACCAACACCCAGTTCCAATTTGCAACCCATATATTGGAGGAAGACCACCATTTTAATATTGACGAAAATTTTGACACATCACATATCTGTGATAAGGGGGTCAGATTGGATCTGTTGGAGACTATGGCAATTTTTAAGGCGGTCAAGAGTCCTGTCTTGACATGTCTGAATAATCAAACCGTGTTTGAATTTAACAAGCTACTAAGCCGGAACATTCACTTTATAAACAATTAATTTTATTCTTTTGCAAACCAGAAAGTTTTTTAAATATTTATAAATATCATATTTTGCCCAGGAGTGTATATAGGTCGTACTGTGCATCGCCTGCCCTTTTTTCTTTTTCCTTTTTTCTAGTCGTTAATCTAATCTCTCTGTGTGTTTTTGGTACCGTGAAAATTTCTGTTGTTTTGTCGTATGCAATTTATTTTAAATATATGTAAGTCAAACGAACCGCTGGTTTGAAAAAGGTAATTTTTAACTTGTGAGTATGTTTATTTGTTAATTAATTTTGTATCTGTGTTTTATTGTATATCTTTTGTTTGCTTTCATACATTTATATGACTTTTATTATGTATATCTATTTTTAAGGTCTGATGATGGCTGGAATTGCCGAAACCGCTCACGAATAAAGAATTTTTTGATAGTGGTTTGGACTTTGTTTTCCATTTTAACATTAAGTTTTTACCATGGGCCACCACTTTGTGAGAATGAACAAACTTTATAACTTAGAATATTTACCTTATAAAACAATAAACTTTTGATTTCTGACCACCATTTCTCTTGATGGATGATAAGCAAAGGCTAAAATGACATTCATCACAAATTTTGAAGTATAATTAGTGAGTCAATTAGATAATAATATTAAATAATTAGAAAAATCAATCGTTTGTTAACTTTTTGTACTAATTGAAAATTACTACCACTAATATTGACGTTCATTGATGAATGCTTACATTGAAATTAGAGGAACAAACTTCTACGCTAATTCAAAGCACTAATTTATTCCACTAATTTGGAGGTTCGGAATGAAGCTTTATAGTATATTGTTTTATTAGGAGTAGAAATGACACTTTTCGTGGTGAGCACGAAAGTTTCTTAGCGTTTCGTACATTTGACATACAGGGTAAGTCTTAAATAAGTGCAAATATTTTTAGGGGTAGTAGATTTCGACCTCAGCAGGGCTTTTTTCCTGAACAAAAAAATTTGAAAATATAATTTCTTGATAATATGGAAACATAGGTATCTAGTAGATTTTTATAAGAAAAAAAAACAGAAAAGATCCAGTGGTTCTTAAGATTTAAGCAAAAAATATTTTTTTTGGAAATCTTCAATTTAAAATAACTCGATTATTTTGGACTCATTTCAAAAACGGTAAAGAGAAAATCTGTTTCTTTCATCGTAATCTATCAGCCCTGAAAATATTTGCACTTATTTGAGACTTATCCTGTATATAAATAAATTACAAAATCATATCGTTATATAATTTTTTTGTAGTAGACACAGTATTTGCCTGTTCGTTGATTATACAGCAATTAAAACAAAAAATTAATAAAACAATTTGCATACGCGTACATCGATATATTTTATAATAATATTGAAACAGCAATGCAGTTACCCTAGAAACAATAAATAATGAAATATTCCAAATATCTCCGTGCTGAACAATAAAGCGATTCAATAATTTCATTGCTACAATCGCCCGGTTGCTGTAATTATTGTTGATATTCGAATTAAAACGCATGTTTGCTTAAACGAAAAGTCATGGACAAATATTAATATTTGTAAAATATATCACCGACATTCTGTTAGAATGATATATATAAATTGATATATTTATAATTTTTGAAATTTTGCTATTTTTACTAAAAAGGTATTCTAAATATATGGAATAAAAGTTTCTTTAAATGTGGTAGACAACGATTCAGTATTGAAGCTATGAGAATTTTGGATTTCCATTGCTTTTTTCTAGAAGTTCTTGTAAGTAGACATAAAGGAGAGTATATTTATCTACTGCTGTATATATATTATGGGTGACATTTAACATTCTTTGTTACATAACTTCCAAACCAAAAAACAATGCGTTTTGAACGGTAGTCTAAAAGCTAGCCTACATCATGCGAGAAACTCTTCGAAACATGTCAAGGTTGCGTTTCGTCGCCCAACTTTGACACATTTTAATTTATTTCCAGTTGTCTTGACACACTTCGGTTTATCTCGACCTACTTTCGACTCTTAAAAGCGCCTGAAAACTACTCGTGAGGTGGGCGTGGGGGATTTTTGCGTTTCTCGTTGCTTCGTTTAATTTTGTTTCGTTTTGAGCTATTTCCAAAATGTGGCGGTATCTGTGACCGAGGCAAAGAACTTTTTTTCATAAATCTCAGTGAAATAAGTGAACCTAGACGTTTTTAAAATAACTGTTAATTACATCTCGTTTTATGTTATATTGATATATATATTCCACATAATTAATATTTGAACATGCGTTTATTATAAAACAAAACAAAAAACAAAACACAACGCTTTATTGTACAAAAAGCCAAAACAGCTTCATCGACAAAGCAAAACAAAAAAGCACAAAAACAAATATACAAATAAACAAGTAAAAATGTCATACAATACAAATCAATTCAAAAAAAAAATTACGTCATAAAATTACAAATAAAACATATATGGACATTGCAGAACACAGGCGTATCTAGAAAATTTTACAAAAGGAAAATTGTAAATGGATAAAATAATGTTATATATTATAAAATCAATAGTTATAAAATATTAAATACTAGACCTTTAACCAGTGTGTGAGATGATCAAAATTTTAAAATTCAAAATTGTTTATGATTAAACATCAACAAAAAGTCGTTTACCGCATATAGGGCTCTCTCCAGTAAGTATAATTTCAGAGCTTTGCGAAATGCGGGAAAGAATGAAAGTGACTTGATATTCGAAGGCAAATGATTGTACATTTTCTTGGCATTGTACAGTATTGAGCCCTTAACTAGTTCTGAGCTCGGGGTTGGCAGATAAATATCGTGCTCCGCATTCCTAAGTGGATAGTTGTGAGAAGGCCTTTCCGGAATAGAGAATATGTGCTTGCGGATTAAGCAAACGGATTCAAAAATAAATAAGGAAGGAAGAGTCAATATTTTAAAATTTTTAAAGAAATTCTGGCAGTGAGTTCTACTGTTTAGTCCCAATAAGTATCGAACTGCTCTCTTTTGAAATTTGAAAATACGATCAAGTTTTGTCGCGCAGCAAGTACCCCAGAATGGAAGGGCATAATGAAGATGCGACTCAAAAAGCGCATAATAGACCATTCTAGAGGTTGATGAGTTAAGTTCCTTAGAAACTGATCTTAGCGCAAAACAGGCAGAACTTAGTTTCTTTGATAAGGCTTCCTTATAGGTATGTATAGTAGATATTTACTGATATTTTACTTTTCACTCAAACTACAGGAATATAAAATTACAATATTTTTATGATTTAATTTTATTATAATGAATAAAACTAATATATAAAATCCTTAAGTGACTGACATACTGATTAATTACGATCCTGCTCAAACCACTTAACGCAAGAAGCTCAATTTTGGCATACAGGTTGATTCTAGGGTGTAGAGGTTCGATGAGAAGAGATTTTTCCAAATTCCAGTTCCAATAGTTCCAATAGGTATTTTTTATTTAAAAAACGGTCAAGTTTTCGAAAAAACGCTTAAACACGTATATTTTATTTTGTTTTTTACATATTTTAAGATTTTTTAAAAATGTATACAGGGTGTTTCGAAAAATATGGTCATTGATTATCACGACCCTGCTTAAAGCGCTTGACGTAAAAAGCTGATTTTTGGGAAAGAGATTGACTTTAGTGTGTAGAGGTTCGATAAGGAGGGGTTTCTCGAATCCCAAATTCCAAGAGGGTGAAAACGCCCCTTAAATATTATAATATTTGTTATTTAAAAAGTGGTTAGTCTTTCGGGAAAACGCTTGGACAAGCATAATTTATTTGGTTTTTTACATATTTTGAAATTTTTTAAAAAATCATACAGAGTGTTCCAAAAAGTTGGGTAATTTCTTAACCACGATTCTGCTTAAACTGCTTGACGTAAAAAGCTTATTTTTGGCAAACGGATTTTTCGAAAGTCAAATTCCAACGAGATGAAACTACCCCTCAAATATTACCAAGTTATATAATAATATCGCCATATTGTTTTTTCTCATGCTGACATAAATGTCAGAAAATTTTATCCAGTTTGTATATTAACGTAAATGCTTGCTTTGCTTTATTATCACCATTACAAATGATTAATTTGACGCGAACGAAGTCGCTGGTACACGCTAGTTAGTATATAAATTTGTATATGATCTGTTTGTTTACGGCCTTAACTGATTAATATAACAGTAGTATTGCTTGATGAGTAATACTGGTAACATTATCTATATATCGGCTTGGGAAAATTATTAATTGACCCCATGCCGATGTCAACAAAAGTATGGTCCACGGACATTATTTAAAAGCAATGTTCTTTTATTGTTCTTAAGAGAAATTTGTTAATGATACTTTTATTAGCCCTCCGCATGGTTTGATATAAATCCATTCAACTAATATTTATTATGCAGGAATTTAGTCAATTAAAACTAGAAAAACAAAACCAAATTCGTAAACTAAACTTTGCTACAGACTACAGTATAAATGTTACTTTACCATAACCAGAAATAAGAAATAACTAGACGATTTTTTAAATAATTTTGTGAATATGTTGTTCATGAGGCGCAATACCGTGGATTATAAGCCAATAAATGGGAGACCGCTAGTTAGTCACTGTTTTATTTTTTTTTAACTATATTGTAATTAATAATATTAGACAATGATTAAAACTAACTATTCTTGTGTAACCTTCGAGGAATAACCAATTTAATTTACCATCGGTAGCTGTTTTCATATCAGTTTTTCCATGTTTACTTATTTTTCTGAAGCCACCACAACGTTTCACCTTGATTGCCTCATGCTATTTCACAAAATAGTACGATAAATATAAGCCCGTGTTATAAAAATTAGTTTCCACGTTTCCTGAAATAGCTCAAGACCGCGCCGTGATTGGTTATTTGTTTTTTATTGTTAACCCAGATTAACAATAAAAAAACCAATCACGGCGCGGTCTTGAGCTATTTCAGGAAACGTGGGAACTAATTTTTAGAACACGGGCTTTTATTTATCGTACTATTTCTAGAAATGTTTAGCGAAATAAAAAATAAATAACAAATAAAATTTGCGTTTGTTTTAGAAAAGGACACTATGAATAGAATGACACGTCATATGTCAACTTTTTACATTTCGCTTTAAAAAAAATCGTATTTTAAATTTCATTCTAGAGTGCCATGGTTATGTTAAAACACTAGTTTTTATTCAAGGAGCGTTGAAAAATAGATTTGATCGTCTAATGTTTTTCGCGCCTGGCCGGTTAAAAGATGTCCAAATCGTATTTTTAATCATATCTCATTTTTTTTAAATGGAACAAGGGTGGCAATGAGCCATATTTGGAAAAATCATTTTTTTACGAATAGTTTGGTACCACACACTTGGTCTTTTGAATCAAATTGTCAAATAAACCATATGCGAAAATATCAAACGTTGACATATGATATGTAATTCTATTCAGAGTGTCATTTTCTATCAAATAAAATAAAAAAAAATACCGAATGTGCAATTTAATCAAAATCAAAAGTTGTAGTTATTTTCGGTGAAACAGGATGACCAAAAACAATTGAATATCGAATACGTCAATCAATCCTAATTTATATCCTATATTAACACACCAAATCTCGATATTCTAATTGGAAAAATAAAAAAGTTATAGGGGTGAGCCACTTTTCAGACGCACCCGGTATAACATTGATTGACGTATTCAATTGTTTTTGTTCCCTTCCTGGTTCACCGGAAATGTGACTAGAACTTTTGATTTTTAAATTACACTCTCGATATTTTTTTACTTTATTTGTTAGAAAATGACACTCTGAATAGAATGACATATCATATGTCAACTTTTGACATTTCTGCTCGAAAACATTTCCGAAAATAATAATTCAGCCTAGAAAACTAATCTATTATTTAGTTTGAATTTTATTAATTACTATAAATTACAAAAACAGATAACCAAGTTACTACTAGTTTTCTTCTGACTGCAATTTAGTGCTATTGTATCGATATTATAACAATTGCGTTATAGTTATTTATGATACAAGTTTGATACAAACATAATAGGACGCGTGTAACGTTAAGCCACGAGGCGTTAGCCGAGTGGTTTAGTTACACAAGTTTCATTAAAAAGTTCGTATCGAACGTATATCATTCAAAATTTAATCTACGGCGCGACACGAGGGACGATCCAAAGAGATTTGATTTAATTTAAAATATCAGAGATATCCTCATAAAAATTAAAATTCAAAATTATCAGGTGCCCATATTAGTCGACGCCGTGGTAATCGTGCTTCTTGATTGTTTCCATTTTGACTTTGACAACTTAATTATTGATGTTCAATTTTATGTTAAACGTTCAGTTTTAGCAAAAAGCAGAAAATAATATTAATATGGGTGATTCTGATTCTGAAAGTGTCCCTTCGGATATTGAAGGCATTGCGCAAAACGTTGTCGATTTCCTACTTTCCGAAAAATCAAGACAAACGTACGAGCAAGCCTATGTAAAACTTGAAGATTGGTGTAAAGGGAAAGGAATCAAGAATAGTAGTAAGGAAAAGGTTCTCCTGGCATATTTTGAATATCTTGCAAAACATCGGAAGGCTTCGTAGATCGTCTGCGTCGTTGCTTGCAGATTCAGGAGTGGATTTATTAACTGTTAAAATACATGGTGGTTGGCGCTCTAACACAGTGGCATAGAGCTATATAGAAAATTCCAAAGAAAATAAGAAAAAAGTGTCATGTAATATTTTGGGTAACATTTCTGGTAATGATGGGTTTTCAACAAGTTCAAGCACTCAGAAAATGAATTTACTTTCTAAAAATTCAACTCACCTGTCATCGTCAGGAATTAATTTAACCAATTGTACTGATATTATAATTAATGTTTACAATAAATAAACGTATTTAGGTACCTTTTTTGCTTGTTTCTTATTTTAAAATTTGCGTATTATTATGAATTCAGAATAGCACTACTGCTATTATGAAAGCCATAATGGACATCCAAATGACAATGTTAAATGTGTCATAATGACATTGTCGTAGATTAATAGAATTATAGTTTGTGACCAATGACCAATAACAGTACAGTATAGGCTGAAATATCTAATAACAATTTAGTTATGAACAACAACCACCACTCATTAATCTACCCCACAATATCTAAAATTACACCATATAATCAGAATTCGTAATTCAATTCCAACTTTATCCACTCATCTATCGATTTGACTAACATTAAATTAGAACAAGCCGCTGTCTCAAACTTGCGTCTATGATTAATTACGATCCCCAGCAGTTGGTTCGATGCCTCCCAAGCTTATTTAACAGTACATTTTTATGCTCTCTTTATTTTAATTATGTTTTTTTCTTAAACGTAAAGCGACAGCGCAAGAGATAGGGTACGGGAAAACTTTCAACGAGGGAATAATTAAAAGTGACAAAGCCAGACAGTCTCGCTTTGACTCAAATTAAGCGTTTCCTAATTGTCTTTTTAAGCTAAAAAGTTTTTTTCTTTTAAAGTGCTATAAGACGTATTTTAACTGGAAAAATATTCGTATTTTATGCAAACAAGTTTATTCAAAAAATTCTTATTTATTTTGAACTGGAATAGATCTTATTTTCATAATAAACTCATATTTCACTATAATCTCCATTAGAAAGTCGTGTTTGGACACTGGCGCGAGATATGTCTTAGGGTGTATTCCGTTGCTTACCTTGGTTATGGTTTTATGTTCCGTTTCTATCGGTTTCCCGAAAGTTTTCTTATTACGGAACACGGTTCCTGAAAAATTCGGTTATAACTGCCACCAAACGAAGGCTGGTTTTCTGGTTGTGCTTGTCAATCAATGTCATTTATGTGACAGAAATCACAAAACATCCCCCTTTAGAACTTCATCTGTCATGTTAAGAAATGAAAGTAAATAATAAAGCGCCTTTCGTGTTTGTTCGCACTCAAAAAATTTCAATTAATGCCTGTATATATTTTTAATATATTTTTTAAATTTACATTTTTTTAATTGTAAAGTAATATATTACATTTAAATGGAATATATTACATAACAATTATGCCAATAACAGGATTACAAGCTTATTTTCTAACATTTTTTAAATAAAACGAATTATAAAATTTCAATATATGTATATTTGTCGTAGGTATGAAAAAAATAAAATATAAAATGGACAAACGCTTATTTCCATTGCAATAAAACTTCCACTTTTAGTTTTACAATCCAAACGCAATATTTCTATTTCACAAATAAATATATCCGACAACACTAAAATCACTGCAACTTCCGCAGCTGACGACGAAAACTGAAAAATATAACGGCACTTTTTGTTTTGGAGCTGCATATCAACATTACGCTGTAGTATTATGTGTTTGTTGTTGAAATAATATTAAATATATCTAATTATAACTTGTAAACTTTAATATTTTAACATGATTTTAACTACTTTTGACAATAACTAACTTTTTGTTATCAAGATGACATTTTAGACGGCAACTGACATATATGTCATAATATTTGAATCTTAAATATGTATGTAATATAATTTAAATTACTATAATGCAAATACATTCACAAAATACAACAAAGTCTAATAATATAGATTGAAAACAGTGAATATTGAATTAAAATTGAAAAAGTTAAGCGCGACCCCTTGTGTCAAAATTAGATGATTAAATTTTCGCAATTTTTACACCATTTGATGACCGGTAGCGCCTCTAGTGTTTGTTCGGGCGGTTGGGCTTTTACTCCCGCTTATGGCCATTAAAGAAATAGTTCTAAAGGGGGATGTTTTCTGACAGAAATCAAGCAAATATTGGAAATTCGGGTGAAATTCTCATTTAATTTCTAAAATGTGTTATAATATTTTGTGTTTACATCGAAAAGCAATGAAGGTAGGCAGTAAAGGTAAATAAATTTAATTAACTAAATAGAATGACTTTTTAGGACCATTTAAACTTATCATGCAGCCATTATTTCTTAAAGTCAGGAACATATAAAGAAAACATGAAAAACAAGACAACAAGTAATCGTGAATGTTTTGTAAGCTATAAAAATATAAATATTGATTAGATTTGTTTATTTATTATTAATCTGTTTTAATACTGGACCTGCAAATCTTCACTTGAGCTGTCTAACTAGTTTAACAGTTTATTAGTAAAGTATTTTTCAATATTAAACTCCATTGAAAAGAAGAAGGAAACGTAAAAGCAGAGAATAGATATATTAAAAATGCATAAAAGATAAATTTTATAATAGAAGTATTGAAATTTAGAAAACGTCAACATTTGACGTTTCCAATATTTTACCAAACCGTTCCGTATCAAACCGATGTTTTTCAGGAACCGTTCTTTACCGTAGTTTACCGGTCTGGTTCGCCTGGTTTTGCAACGGAATACAGCCTTACTATGCTACTGCGAAAACTGACACATAAACTGACATGTTTGTTTATACAGCATTTTATCTGACAACTGTTACAAAAACTTTGGAAAATCGAGTCAGGGCTCCGTTTCAGTTTCAGTTTTTCATAATTTTTCAGTAATTTTTTTGTGTTTAGACAATAACTGACAACTGAACTGAAACTGAACGGAAACCTGAACTGACCGTCTAAAAGTACCTTATAAATAAATAAATAAATAAATGCCTTTATTGTCAAAAAAATTTTCAATTTGTAGACAAAGGTAAATTAACAAACAAAGTAAAAAAACAAGGTACACAAACAAACAAACAAAAGATAATACAAAACATTATACAAATAATTTTGTCAGTCTTATTGTTTGAAATAAACATTTATAAATGTTGACAATGTCAAAGAACAAAAAATAAAAATAATATTCAAAAATATTTAGTTAGTTTATAGTAAAATATCAATGACCTCTAAATAAATTTATTTCGATGTCATTAGTAAATATATATAGCAATAGCAAACATTAGACTAGTGTTTACAAGATCAAATTCGATTTTCAAAATATAATTCATTTACGGCGTAGAAAGCCTTGTACAGTAAATAAGAGTTCAATGCTTTGCGAAATGAAAAAAAATGATGTTATGGATTTGATTTCAAATGGCAGGTGATTGTGCATTTTTTTCGAGTTGTATAATATTGAACTTTTAACTAACTCTGAGCGTGGGGTATGTAGATAAAGATCTTGCTCCGCGTTCCTGAGTGGATAAGTGTGAGATGGCCTTTCTTGAGAAGCTGATACATGTTTACGTATTAAGCAAACGGATTCAAATATAAATAAGGAAGGAAGAGTCAATATTTTTAATTCGCTAAAAAAGTCCCGGCAATGAGTTCTGCTGTTTAGTCCCAGTGAATATCGAACAGCTCTCTTCTGGAGCTTGAAAATGCGGTCAAATTGAGTCGCACAACACGTACCCCAGAATGGAAGGTCATACCTGAGGTGCGACTCAAAAAGTGCATAATAAACAGTTCTAGCCGCTGACAAGTTAAGCTCCTTAGAAGTTAAGCTCCTATTTTTAAAAAATAGTTCAATACGATTCTGGTTATAAGTCCACGAGCTCCTTTTTACACAATACGTAAGTTATAACTGAACAGAGTATAGAATAGAAAGACTGAACCGAACTGTTCAAAAGATATCTATACCGTATCTATTGTTATATATTTAGAGCAACAAACTCTCGCCAAGAAGACGTAAGGGTCGATAAAATAGGAGATGGCCTTTGTGTCGTTGACGTGACAAACACAGTCTATTTCTCTAAATTTCCAAATAGCTATCGATCGATTGGCTTTCTAGAGAGTGGCATAGCTAAAGTCTATTTGAAACTGTATGTATATCTATATGAAATCATTTTCAAAATAAGTACAGGATAGTACTTTCAAAGGTTTTCAATGTTAAGTAGGAGATACAGGGTGTCCATGTATATTTAGCTAATGCTATCTCCGTAAATACTTGTTTTAAAGAAATGGGTACACAGGGTTACGCTAAACTGCTTTAGCGTGACCAGCTGTATTTATTGCTTTGAATTGTATTAAAGATGACATAAGAAAAACTAATCTGTTGCTCTCGGGTCTCCATCAAATATCACATTTACAGAAAAATTGCAAAAATAGTTTCTCGGTCGAATTTTGAAAAAAAATCATATCATTCTTAATTATACCTATACCAATATTCAGCCATCTACATGAATGAAATTGTCATCTTTAACCAATAGTCGTAGTTGAAAAAAAAATAAAAAACTGATGGTGCTCCGTTTGCCAGTCAAATATTTATCTGGTGTTCATATATTTAGCTAATATTTTGAATAAATTTTAGATTTTGAATAAATTATTTTTGCATGGGAGTTAAATTTCGTTGTTACAATATTGGCTTGTTCCAAATTATGAATATCTGTCCCATTTATCGAGGTGATTTAATTCCTATAAAATTTTTCTCTCCAACTACTCCACAATGAAAAATTGATTATGATACTTTCTAATGCGATCAGAAACCATGATGGACAATGTATAAACAAACAGTTAGTAAGCTACGAAAATTACATTTTGATATTTAGTATCGTGGAAATAAATTTGCAAGATGGTATAAAACGGAATTTCGTGATGTCATGTCCATAATTCATAGTTATATTCATATAACTCATAATTCATAAATTATTTATACTTTGCGTCACTTCAAAAAGATATAACTAAATCTAATTTTTCTTTAAAAACCATTGATTTAAAAAATTTAAGTAAATATAGGATCACTAGAAAAATATTTAACAGACAAACGAACCACCATCAATAATGTTTGCTTCTAACTTGAGAAACGGCTGCTATTGATCAAAAAAGATATGAAACAAACTACATTTAGGTGGCTAATAACTGATGTGATATTTAAATAAAACAAGTATTTCAAATAAAGTTTTTAAATTGGCTAATATATCAGTTTTTATTAATTTTTTACTTTATATGTATGTGAAATTTGACAGATACAACTATGGTATCTATTGTTAAAAGAATTTTGGTTTCCAAAGTTTCGATCTGATAGCTACTCACATAAAATTAACCAATAAAACTGGTTAGGAAATATACGGATATGGATGTGTGAAATCTATAACATTAGATTTTCGCCGAAAATGACTACTTAATCCAAAATTCGGATGAAAGAAATCTAACCTTTACTGTAAAATATGCATTTTTTTAACTGAACACCTAGATAAATATGTTAGAAACAAAATTGGTATATCAAAAAATTAAATCAGATAAATGCATTTTATTTAAAAATGCAACTTGTGTCAAAATTTGACAGATCTCAGAAGTTGGGATTCAGACAAAACGTACTATTTAGTATTTCAGTACAGATTCCACTACTTGACTTGACTTGGTCCATGAGTTGTTTATATCTCTGGTTGTAAACTAACAATAACAAATTTAATAACAAAATATTAAACAATGACAATTGTGACATTTATTGTAGCCTACCCGCAGTGTATACAGTGAATAAGTACGTCCTCTATTAATATGTTCCAGGAATATATTATGTATTCCTGTAATATGTATGCAGGAATTCCAGGGGACAAACGAATATTGTGACTTGTTTTACTGCTTTTTGTTCTTCATCTTTCACGATTCCTCTGGAACTTATTCTTTGCGCAGTCGAGCATGAAATGCCTAAAGCCTCCGATGCTCTCTATAAAGCACTTGAATATTTTCGATTTAGTTACAAAATATTAAGTCGGTAGTTGTCCAATTACATCGTAAACAGCCGACACAGGTAAAAGGGTTTATTCCACCATCTTTTTCGAGTTTCAATACTCGATAACTTTTAATATGAGCCGTTAAAACTCACAAATAACTAAATAAACACAGAAAATCCTACAAAAATTTATGGGAAACTATCGGAGGCGTTAAAATTTAACGACAGCGTTGACAGTCGGCGATATTCTTTTGTTCGATTTCGGCGGGTAATACAATAAATATGATGTTTGCCCTTTTCTATTCATGCACATTAGACAAGGAAGTACGATTCTTTATACGTAATGAAGGTGATTCGTATGCAAAACGAAAAAAAAAATCGTATGATGTAAGAAATATAATGGACTTACGTTTTTGACACAAAATTTCCATTTCATGTGATAAACATGGATAAGAGAGAGAATGACAATATGTGACGAAAGAGTCAAACTTCGCAAAGTGAACAGTACTTAACTGTAGTACATCGTATAATAGTATCACCCAATTTTGAGTAGAGCAGATTATTATACCAAAATAAAACCTGAAAATATGCCCTCCCCTTCTTTAAATTTTTAATAAATCTCATCAAATAACTTTTTTTATATTGCGGCCCAGGCAAATACATGTAAACAGGAGGTACAAATCCTGAGGGTGTCGTAAATTCTACCGAAAAATTTTACTCCGAGGTGTAGGGAAAAGATAATTTTAAAGAAAAACGTTTTTTTTCCTGCGCAAAACATATTTTGCAGCCTCCCATTTCCGTCATCGTAACTTTTCGAAATTAAGCCGCCGGGTTATTGGAATGCCAAAATGGAATTTATAACTTTACCTTCACTTTTTATGCTTTAGAGGTACTTTAAAGCAATATTTTCAGCTAAGTTATACATAAAAAATATATTTTTTTAGAATATTCATTCATTTTGTCCACATTTATTATGTTAAAAATGTTAACAATTATTATGTTAAAAAAAATATGGGTTACGGGATACGTGCTAGTAGAGTATCAATTCTATATATCATGAACTATACTAACTATACTATAAGAAATTTATAAAATCTTGGGACCAAATCAACCACAGACTTTTTTAGGTGGATGTTGATGTGAGAAATCATTCTTTGGTAGTTATAGCAGCCTATGCCCCAACTGACGACGCCCCGAGAAGGACACGTTCTTTTTTGATTTTTAAATGGCACCCTAGGTATTTTTTTTACTTTATTTGATAGAAAATGACATTCTGAATAGAATGACATATCATAATATGTCAACTTTGACATGCTCGTTTAAAAAAATTCATTGTATTTTAAATTTCAATCTAGAGTGCCATGGCTGTGTTAAAAACAAAAATGTTTAATCAAGGAGTCTTGGAAAATAGTATTGATCGTCTAATGCTTTTGTATCTTGTCCTGGTTGGTTAAAAGACTCCCACATTGTATTTTTTAATCATATCTCATTTTTTTTAACTGGAAAAAGGGTGGCTTATTAACATATTTAGAAAAATATTTTTTTTAATAACTTGGTACCACACACTTGGTATTTCGAGTCAAATTGTCGTTATGAACGGCACGTTACAATCTCAAATAAACCATATACGAAAGTGTCAAAGTTGTCATATGATATGTCATTCTATTCAGTCATTTTTATTTTCTATCGAATAAAGTAAAAAAATACCGAGGGTGATGTCATTTAAAAATTTTAGTCATTTCCGCTGAAACAGGAAGTGAACAAAAACAATTGAATATGTCAATCAAGAAGTACTCCTCAAAAGAAAAAAATGCATTAATCATAAGGTAGTTTTTGATTTCTGTTTTGTACTGATTAAAATTAAGAGCCTTAATTCTAGCTGGTACCAGGTTATAAAACTTTATGCTCAAATATCTTGAACCATTCTTGGATCTCTCAAGCCGGCAAAAGTCCGGTACAAGATTGCTATTATTTCTTGTTGGGTAGCTGTGAAAATATTCATGTGACCTGTATAGATCAAGATTTTGCTTGACGAACAACAAACACTGCATAATGTACACACAGGGCAAAGTTAAAATCTTAAATTTTTTAAATAAATTACGACAATCCTCCCTGTAACCCACCCCTGCAATAATACGCACGCACTTCCTCTGCTGCGCAAAAACCTTATTGACATGACAAGAATGACCCCAGCAAAGAATAGCATAAGTCAGATGGGAATGAAAGTTGCCATGATATACTGTGAGAAGAGTTTCTCTTGAGGTTATCTGCACAAGATTTCTAAACAGGAAAAGTTCTTTTGATAATTTTTTTGACAGGTTGACAAGGTGGTTCTCCCAGGTCAGTCCTGTGTCTAAGTGCACCCCAAGAAACTTGGCTTCTGTTGCACAATGATGAAGTACAGGGTGATCAAAATTAATATTGTTTCTTAGAGTAAAGTTCATACTTTGCGATTTAGAGTGATTTAAAGATAGACGGTTAGCTAGAAACCATTGATTTAGGTTTTCTAGTGAAGTGTGATAATCAAGATTGTCAATCTCTAAGGGGTGGTAACTTATGTAAAAGG
The DNA here is from genome assembly GCF_002938485.1 of Sitophilus oryzae. NCBI lineage: Eukaryota > Metazoa > Arthropoda > Insecta > Coleoptera > Curculionidae > Sitophilus > Sitophilus oryzae. The sequence continues at coordinate 1,211,721 of NW_022147488.1, forward strand.
TTGTGTCATCGGCAAACAAAACAGTGTTGACTCCCCCTCCCTGGCAGTATGCTAGGTCGTTTATATAAATAAGGAACAAGATGGGGCCTAATACAGATCCCTGAGGTACACCATACTTCAGGGGTTGTTTTTCTGAGTTGCATTGGTTGAAATGAACATATTGATCACGGTCAGAGAGAGATATGACTTTAGTAATTGAACAGCATCGTCCTGAAAGTTGTAGGATATTAATTTTTTTTAACAATATGATGTGCGTAACACAGTCAAAAGCTTTGGTGGTCTAAAATGATGCAAGTATCAAGCCACCTCTCAAACCCTTCCAATATACCACTGGTAAACCTGTCAATCGCTAATGTTGTGGTTTTGTTTTTTTCGAAAACCAAATTGATTAATGGCGAATAGTTTATTAAACTCAAAATGTTCATTGATTTGATTCATTTGAATACGTTCATAAACCTTAATGTGTCTCTCAATGGTATGGAATTCAGGTAATCCTCAAAACACCGCTGAGAACCACTAAGCCCCTCTAAGACATTCTCTGCAGTAGAACAGAAGAAGTTATTAAAATCAGTTGAGTTAAGTTTCAAATTGGAGTAGTTGATTGAAATAGTTAGAAATAGTAGATTGAAATAGTTGATTCTGACTTGCCCGTTTGTTTGGCAAACACATTTAAGAAATTCGAATATTTATCGGCTGTTATCACTACTATCAAAACAAACAAAAAAATTAAATAATTTGTTTAAATTTTTTGACGATATTTAAATACGTTTTCCATATTAATGAAAGATTAATCAGAACAAGATGAGAAATAAACGGATTAAGTCTGAAGGTTTTATAATTTGATTATAAAATAAGTGTATTAAAAATATAGGTTAGGATATGTGCTAGTAGGGTATCAATAATTGTATCATGAAATAGTTTATTCCAGAAAAAAAAAATGTTTGTTAGAAGGCATCCAATGTACAGTGTCCCATTTTGGTTGAAATCAAACGGTATCTCCGTTCTTAGTAAAGATGCCATAAAGTAGTAAGGATGCGGTTTGAACAAACCTGTTCCACTTTTTTGTCAAACGAAAGATGCTGTAGACAATATATGAACTATACTCACCGGCAAAAAAAACCGGCCACTAAAAACTAGTCCCAATTTCAAAGTTGGATTTCTCGCGAACCACTCATTAGATATTGATGATTTTTTTTAAATTGTAAATTAATTCCTTCTTAATGGATTCTACGTCAGCAATTTTTATTCCGAATTTATTTTGAGCATATACAGGGCACAACAATAAGACGAAGTTTTTTGCCCAAATTTTGTAACACCCTGTAGGGTGCAGCAGCTATAGTAGCTATTGCTAAATCAAATCACATTGTAGCCTCATCTTTTGTAAGCATTTTTTTTTTAATGACGACATTATCTCTGTTTGTATTGGAGATACGCTGCTTTAAAACGAACGCCTCGAAAAAATATTTAAAAAGAAATCAAACATCAGAACGTAGGTAAGTTTAACCTGAAAACTAACTAAAACATGAAAATTAAAAAAAAAAGGTAAAGAAATTTTAAGGGACTAATATCTAGTGTCCACTCGCCTGGTGAAATTTCCCGTTTCCATATACCGATTCCAGGCATCCTGGACTGTTAAATATACCCAGGGTATCAGAGACATAACGTTGCCTTCGGCCATCCTCAATTAAAGCCACAATGTGAGCAACATCCGTTACAGATAATGGCATTTTTTAATTTGACAACCGTTTTTGTCATGTTCCAAATACTCATAAATCCGTTTTCGCCTTGATTATTTATACATAAAACTTTCTGCCTGAGCATTTTTCCGAGACGTTCGTTTTAAAACTGCATATCTCCAATACAAATAGAGATAATTGTAGTGCCCTGTATATGCTGAAAATAAATTTGGAATAAAATTTCCTGACGTAGCATCCGTTAAAGAGAAATTAATTTATAATTTAACAAAAAAATCATCAAAATCTAATGAGTGGTTCGCGAGAAATTCAACTTTGAAATTGGGTCTAGTTTTTAGTGATCGTTTTTTTTGCCGGTGAGTTTAGTTTATTCCAAAAAATGTTTGTTAGAAGGTATCCAATGTACAGGGTGTCCCATTTTGGTTGAAATCACACGGTATCTCCGTTATTAGTAAATATATGAGGATGCGGTTTGCACAGACCTGTCCCACTTTTTTGTCAAACGAAAGATGCTATAAACAAAATTTTCATATCCCTCTGCGGTTCTGAGCTATACAGGGTTTTCTCGAAAATTTTGCAATTTGGGACAGACAGACAGATTCTTGTAGAATTTTTTTATCTAAAATACAGTGGCGTAGTCGGTTTTTCTATGAAAAAAATAATTTTGAAAATATAAACTAAAGTTATGTTTATATTTTACTGTTTTTTCAAATGGAACACCCTGTATGTAAACAATAATCATATGATCCGTCTTGCTATGATCTTCTCAAAAATATAGATCACTTTATATTTATTTGCTCTATTTACTGCAATATTTAAAGTAGATAATTTTTTTATTAGTAGGTCGTAATAAATAACAAAAATATCAATATTTACTAAAGTTATATATATTGGGATTGATATATTTTACATCTGAACTGTTAACACTGAATCTAGGAATATATATTTCTTTTTTTTATAACGGCATTTATTATAACGGGATGAGTTTGCAAATATCTAAAAGCTTGCATTATTAAAGCATTGTTGTAGTTGCCACGATATAAATATTTCATATTCCAGAAATCCCCAAAATCAGAAATCGAGAACGGACAGATCCGGGAATCAGGGAGGCCATTCTGTGGGTCCATTGATTTCAATTCGTTGATTTGAGAAATAATAATTTAACAAAATTCTAATATTTTCAAAGCTGTGAGGGGAATCTTGCTGAAAGTATATTTCACGTAAATTAGCTAAAGCAATATCTAAAAGTTCCGGTACGATAGCTTCCAAGATAGAAAAAAGATAAGAAAAACAAAATAGTAGATATAAGATAGAGAAAAACAAAATAGTGGCAGAAGGTTCGGTTTCCCTAATATATATAGAACTTATTAGTGGATCCCAAAATAAAACAACAGACAGATAGTAGTATACTTTTAATAATTCTTTAGTTTCTTTTATCATATTTTTTTCAAATAGAATTAGAAGGAGATAAAGATAAACGAGAAAATTTTATTCATATCGAAAGAAATTTCAATTAAAATTCCACACCTGTAATTTTTAACCAATCAAAACGTGTTTTTTTGACAAATCTCCATGGCAACGGATAAATTTTAGTGAAATTTTTTTTCTTGTGGGCACCCAACAGCGAATTATACTGGAAATTTTTTGACGTTTATAATGACAGAATATCTTTTTGAGAGTCTGGTTTTTATTTGTTTACATGATAATTTTGATACATTTCAATTAAAAAGCTGATATGTTTTCTATATTCTTTGGACACCTCCTTTCTTCTTAATGGCGGAAATGTAGGACTTGGAATGGACTGAATTAAATGTCTAATGAAATATATTACATAATATTTAGACACTATTTTATTCACCTTTATTCCATTTAGTACTTTGAATTTTGAGTAGTTTAGATGCAAATATTCGTGAACAATTCGAAACAAATTTTCTTTCTTCAAGGAGGAGCCACAATCCTCTATTAATGCTGGTAAATAAGACATCGCACGATGATTGATCATTACATCAGACAATTTCACGCATATTTTGCATGTAGTATGATTTTCAAACCGATTCATTTTTAAAACAAAGTATTTAGGATTGATATTTTTTGGTATTAGATATTTTGAACTGTCAAAATAGGATGATCACAGCCTTTTATGACGCTGCGCGCTGGTTGTGAATTCCATACCAATAAAGCGTTTATGAAAAGTTAATAAAAATGCAAAAAAGCAATTTTCTACCACTTGTAGTTATTCAAAACTTATGTAAAATTAAAGAATATATTGTGTTGTGTCTTGAGATGGTATTTTCGTGCAACTACGAGTAGAATAATTTTAAGGTCTAAATTGCTGTCAAAATTGGGTCGCGCTGTAAATCTGTTAATGCAGCGTTCCGAAAATCCTTTTAAATTATGATTTTCTACCACTTGTAGTAAGCCCAAGTAACTATAAAATGAAAGAATATAATATTTTAGGTCCTAAAATTTTGTGCTACTACAATCAGTAGAAATCAACAGTTTATAGGCTAAGAATCCATTGGTGATAGCTTCAAAACTGAAATAGTTTTTAGGTTTGGGTGTCACTTAGTTGCCATAGTAACTATATAATCAAGTCGACCAAAAATCGAAAAATACATTTTAATTATTTGATTTTGAAACAGTTTGGTGTGGAATTTTCTTACTGAATACCACACGAGTTCAAATTAAATCCGGAAATGTTTTCTCGCCCATGAATATTTTTAGAAAATTATCCCTCGTCTTCGACTCGGAAAAAAATATGATTAAGAAATGTCATTACCATTTAAGCCATACACGAATAAAAAACGCTTTAATATGAATAAAAAACCTCTCCACGTACCTTATCTAGACGAATGTCCCTACATCTGCTATAAATTCAAATCAAACAATACAATTCGTATTCCGACCAGTGCGCCACTAACAAGAATATATTTGATTCCTGGAACCATCCCTTTTGTCCTCTGACCTCTCCTGATATCGCTCCCTGTCCTAAATATTTTCGCGAAGGAACAACTTTCGCCAGAAGAGGTTTATGGTTTGGAGGGCGCATTTTATACCCTTGTTTACACATATTTTTCTCCTTTTTTTCCTTCTTCATTTTCTATTTTTTTGGTATACTGTGTGTTTTTCTTATAATACTGTATATAAAACTAAAAAAAAAAACTTTTGATAATGTTTTATTTAATGTTAACATTACTACTTTTTCAGTGAATCTTTAAATCTGTTGTTTTTTGTTAAGTTCGTTATTTAAACATATGTATGTAATACACTCATATTAACACTAATCATATTTTTACGTTTTTATTCATCATTTTCAATTGGTAAAAACTCCTTCGACCAACCGATGTCAAGATATTTGTAATCGAAACAATCCATACATGTCATCAAAGCTTTTTTGCTTTTCTTAAAACTTTTTACATAAAAATTGACGAAAGTGTATATTTTTTCACTCAGTAATGCAATACACGTACTGACAAAAAGTTATTACCTTTCAAAACAGTTAAAAACATGTAGTTAGCGCCCTCTACAAATAGGAGTCATATATTAATATCGAAATAAAATTTTTGATGTCGAAAAACAAACAGACATTTTTCATCGAAATATCGACTTTAATTCAGAAAATCGAACTAAAAATTAAATTTCTACAGCCTGTATCTCCGGAGCGAATTACTTAGGACATATTTACGAGCCCTAACAACTATATATTGGGACAAGGTCTTTTTTTGCAATAAAAATAGTAATTTGTTAAAACGACTTAATTTATTTTGTTTATTATTCTAAATTCAAACATTACAATATTATCTAGACAATTTTACTATATTTTTATAACTTTGCAAACAAATCACTATTGATAATAGCTTATTTTGCCAAAATCAAGCCAAATTTGATGACAACTATATATTGGGACAGCACAACAAGAAATTTGTTTAATACGGAGTTACATCACCTTTCGCCTTAACAACTGCCTGAATTCTTAATGGCATTGTATTTACCAAAGATTGGCACATTTGAGGAGAAAAATTATCCCAAATTTCCTGCAGTTTTGTCCGCAAATCAAAAAATTGTTCGCTGAGGGGGCCTTTGGGCTAAGCTTCATTTTATGCCACAGTTTCTATAATGAGGTCCGACTACTTGCAGGATAGAACTTTTATATTATTATTATGGAACCAATTTTTAGTTGATTTTGCTGAATGGCACGATGCTCCATCTTGTTGGAAAATATAGTCTTCGTTTGGAAACAATTCTTGAGCACTAGGCAAAAGTGAGGTCTCAAGTATATGTTGATATTTTTGGGCGTTAACAGTGCCATCTATAATTTTTTTTTGCCCAAACCTCTTGCTGACATGCAATCCCAAACCATAATCCCCTTAGGAAATTTAACAACCCTCTTTAAGCAATCTTTATGAAAGGCTTCTGCTTTATTTCTTATTATTCGTTTTCGATGATCTCCAACGCAAACATCAAATTTAGACTCATCGCTAAATATGACCTTATTCCAATCATTGTGTATCCACGATAATTTAGATTTTGCCCAATTGTACCGATTTTTCTTTTGAATTTCTGTTTTTTTCTCGGTTTATTGTTTTCTGTCGGTTTTTCTTTGGCCTAAATAAGAATTTGTATCAATAATCTTCAGATAATTGATTATCCACACAAAATAAAGTTTACCTTGTAAAACCTTAGACCGCATTTACGGATACATTTTCAGCAACATTCTCTTGATATATTTAAACCAGTTACAGTATTCAATTTAATTGTTACTTCGCGAAGAGTACTTCTTCTCACAGACTTGCAAATTTTAACTAAATTTCGTAAATCTCTCTGAGATACAACTTTTGGCCTTCCCGAACTTTTACCTCTAACGTCTACATTGGCAGATTCGCCGTATTTTTTTATTATATTAAAGACCGTGGTTTTTGGAATACTAAAATCATCAGAAATTTTTCGAATTGTTTTTCCCGTACTGTATTGACGATTGATAATTTCGCGTAGTTTTTGATTTGTAGCTTTTCCATGGACCATTACTTTGGATTAATTAACAAAATTGAAAAATAGCTTAAAAATTAAAATTACTTACAGTAACTTAACCTTCAAAGTATCGAGTCACTTACAAGCTGTCAATGCTGAAGTAAACAGTTTGCGACATTTGTAACGTTTATAGCAAAGCCGCCTATGATGATATTAATTATTTAAAAATGTTTGTCCCAACATTTAGTTGTCAGCAAATTTGTCCCTTTTATGAACAAAATTCGCTACTGTAAATATGGATTGATTTACAAATTCATAAAAATATTGTGAAGGTGTTTAGAATATATGGTTATGTTTATATTTAAAAAATTAAATATATATTTCATTTTGAAAAACCAGGGCAATAATTCCAAAATATGACCTTGTCCCAACATATAGTTATTAGGGCTCGTATAAGAACTTGTTTATTGTTTACTTATTTCTATCTGAAGAATATGCGCCGAAGTTACCCTAATACAATTCCTACCACCCCATATAATAAAAAAATATCCAAATTTGCCAAAAAAAAGCAGTTTTGGGAGCTATTAAATCGGCGATAAATGCAATAAGCAATGTTATAATAAATTTGCAACAGCCAATTTTAGATATAGCAACACGCTGCGCAACTTTGTATCTTTATATGTTCTAGTTTACGAGATCCCAAGATGGGATTCGAATGTGGAACATCAGTATTATCAACAGTATTATACCATATTTTGACTAATTTATTTGGTGGAATGTTGGTATTTACGTATATCAAGACCACATTTCTTAAAGACACTGTAGAAGAAGAGAAAAGAAGCGTATATTTTCAGGAAAAGTTTACTCTAATAAAATAAAGAAAACTACGCTAATAGGCTCTACTGAAACTTGACGAAAACACGTCATTAAAAGTTTAGGAATTTTCTCGTCTCAAACTTTTATATTAAACATAATTCTTTGATAGAATAAATTTAGAACTTATTCGTATCCTTTGATATAACTGTAGCCTTTTTTATTTATAATTCATACTTATTAAGTAAGTATGTTTAATAAAATATAAGTATTTAATGAAGTTAGTTTTTTACAAGCTAGTTTGATGTACTTTGATGTTTATTTGATGTTTTAATTTATTTGCATGAATGTCAAATTATAGCGGATATTTGCTGCGCTGACTTTTAGTATTTTGGAAAATATTTTTCATATTTCAGATTAATTAAAATTCATATTTAATATAAATTTCAAACGAAAATAAAATCTAATATTGCTTAATTTGTGTTTTAGAAATGTTTTAAAATATTACTTGGAAAGAGTTAGCTACGATTAATTGACAACTTTAAAATATGTTTTTATATATATTGAAAATATAAGTCGGGTCAGAACGTCCTACGACGTTTTCCGACACCTAACCTCCACTCTTCTCTATTTAGCCAGAGATCATCAGGTATTTCTCTATTTTCTAGTTCTTTATTCAAACCCTCTCTCCAGCTTCGTCGCGGCCTTCCTCTTTTATTTCTGCCTCGAGGTGTCCACAGTAAAATTTGTTTTGGTATTCCGTGATCGGGCATTCGTTGCACATGGCCAAACCATATGAGTTGATTTGTTCTTACGTCGTCCACAATTATGTGTTCTGCTCCCATAATCTCTCTTACTCTGTCGTTGGTTATTTGTTCTCTTTTCGATTTTCCAGCAGATCTCCTCCAGTAATCCATTTCGGTCGCTAATAGCATGTTCTCTGTTCTGATTTTCAACTGCCATACTTCGCTTTCGTAAGTTATTATGCTTTTCACTACCGTATTATATATGTTCTTCTTATTAGCTTTAGATATTCATTGGTCCCACAGTACACCATTCAACATAGATATTGCCCTCCTGCCTTGCATTATTCGATCTTTTATACCCTCTTCCATCCTCTAAGACTATGTTCTCTTGTGGCCCCCCTACAGTCATACATTCAGTTTTGGTGATATTTACCTCCAACCCCCATTTCTTATACTCCTCTATCAGCTTCCTTGCCATATATTCATGGCCAGTGATCCTGGGCTAGGACTATCTGGTCGTCCGCAAAAAATAGGGTGTACAGGGTCTCCTCATTTATTAGGGGGATTCCCATTCCTCTACACTTAAGCATCCATTCTTTTAGTTCCTGTTGCAGGTATATTTTGAATAGTACGGGAGATAGGCAATATCCCTGCTTGAGGCCTTTTGTATTTTTTATGATTTCTGACAACGAGTCTCGTATTTTTATTCTAGCTGTGGTGTTCTGGTATATGTTCTTAACTACTTTAAGTAGGTTGACATTTATATTAGTTATTTCCAACGTTTCCCACAATGTATTTAATGGTATGCTGTCACAAGCCTTTTGGAGGTCTATATATAGTAAGTGTACCTTTTGATCTTTTGCCGTTTTTTTCTCTAAGACTTGTGTTATGGTAAACAGATGATCCACAGTAGACCTTCCCGCTCTAAAACCCGCCTCTTCTTCTATTTCAATCTCTTTATATTCATTTACTATTTTATGCTTTAGTATCTTTCCATATATTCTACTTAATGTACTTGTCACTGCCAAGCCTCTATAGTTTGCACAGTCTTCTCGATTTCCTTTTTTAAAAATCGTCGTGATGTATGAGGTTTTAAAATCTTTTGGTATTTCTGCGCCATCTATGCACATCTGGAAGAGTTTTGTTATATGTCGGTACAGATTTTCCGTCCCATATTTTATTAGGTCTCGTGGTATATCTCCCGGGCCTGCGGATATACCATTTTTTAAATTTTTACATGTCTCCCTTATTTCTTTAGTTGTTATTCTAGGGGAGATGCGGCTACTGTTATCCTTTTTTGTGTTTCTTTACCTGTCTCGAAATATGTTCTGTTCTCGGTAAGTAATGTTTTAAAATACGATTCCCATTTATCCATTGTTATTGTCGATATTATGTTTCATCGCATCCTGATTCTTTACCGTACTGATGACGCCTGAAGGCAATAACATCAGTGTACACTAGTGTAGGTGTGTTTGTGTGAGTGTGCGTGTCTGCACTGGTGTACACTGGTGTATACGGTTGCGAGTTGTTTAGGGCTGAGCCGTTTATTATTTTTCTTCTTTTTTATACATTTCCCTCACTATTTCTTTCTTGTTCTTATTTATTTTATATAATTTTTTATTATTTTATTGCATTTGATTTCTCGTATTTAATGTTTTACCCCACGTCATTGTTAAGTTTGTAAGATTATCAGTATTGTAACGAAGAATAGATTTAATATTGGAAAAAAACAGAGCCGAACTTGAAATTAGTTTAAATAATATATGTCAAATGTCCGAAACATAACAAATATTAAGTGTGGCATACCATTGTACTCAGGAGACCGAGTAATTTTAAAACCTCAAATAAAAAATGCAGGTCCGTATGTAAAAAAATCAAGTTGAGTTATCTTACAAATTATCAGCTCATTTGAAAATCTAAAAATACTATCAGATAGCCCTAATAAAGTGGCTATGAGAATGTGCAATTAGTTTTTTAATTTTCCAAAAAGTAACGACAGGAAAAAATAAAATTGATTTTCAAAAAAATCCGGTTTTCTGAAAAAGCTCAGTAATCACTGAAATTTATGAAACTTCTTTGATAGCATGTTGGTGAACATCCCAAGGAGCAACTTTGCCTCAATTTAACCATCTTCGTATCTACGAGTATTACGGTTTCCGAGATATCAATGCTCGTACCTCGAATTTGTAGCACCCTGTATATCAAAAGCTATTTTCTTTTATATATCTAGGTAGTGGTATATATTTCTCCAAAAACTACAACTTCTATTTTTAACCAGTAACTTTTCAAATGTGTCAAAATCAAAATTGCGAAACATCATTGGATATTGATCTAAATCAGAAAGTAAATCTAAATCAAAAAGAAACGTTTCGAAGTTTTTACGACTTTGGCCTCTATCAATAAAAGATGAATAAAAAAGAAAAATAAGAAAGTATATCTGCTGCAAAACCAACAAAATATTCTTGAAAAGTTTGATTTATAATTCGCTTATTAATTTTAGACAGAAGAATATACACGGTGTCTCTAAAATAACTAAATAAATGCTAAAATAACTATTATAACTGAAAGTTTAGTTCTATTCTAGAAACACACCCAGAGGTTTTTTTGCAGAAAAATAATGTTGGAAATTTAAAATTCTTGGCATTTTTGGGAAAAAAAAATTTAAACGAAATTTCTTGGTGATATATCAAAGCCATGCAGTGTTGCCACCTTCGATGTTGCCCACATTCTGCATACAATAATATATTAATTTAAAAATTAAATGTTTAACAATATTGTTGATTCCTTACCTTTTTTTTCAAAGTTAAATATAACTCGGATATTTTTAAGTTATTTTAAAAATTGTAAATATTATGTTTTTTTTATCCAGATCTTACCTTACTTGCGCTTTTTAAGACCCTGTTGAAAATTTAATTAAAATACCTACTTATCAAAAAAAAGTTACAATCTCTTTTATTTATATTTTGGTATTAAAATACCCATCTTAATTTAATAAAGTATTGATTGCTGTTATGAGGAAAAAACTAAAGAAACCTCATACTGTGTACTATGTATTACTACGTATATGAATATTTAATTACATAGGGGTAAATTAAATGTGTCTTATGTAGGTCAAGCTGTTCCATAGCGTTAATTCCACTTCCTTAACTAAAAATAGCAAACAAGGGTGTTGTTTTATATTCATAAAATAAAGCGTTTGCAGCCGGCTGATGTAATGAAGGAACTCTAAAATATATTAATATTCTGCATATGTAATGGGTGAAAATATGTTATAAGTCTGTCAAAAGAGAGGTTACATGACAGTGACAGTTGTGTTTCATCCTTTTAATCCACAGGTAAATTGTATTTTCCGTAATTTTTTGAATATCGCCCGTCGAAATCTTTCTTGGCTTGTTGACGGTTTCTTTATTCATTTCTCCTGCATCGGCTATTCCTGCAGTTTAATTTTAAAATAGTCTTTGTTATCGTCAGTTTCTGACAATATTTTGGTTTTGTTTGTTACAAAAATTTGAATGTACGAATGAGAAATTTGTAGAAGTGATAAAAGTTATTTAGGTATGTTTTCTGGTTTTGCCACAATTTTTACCACATTTAATTTTTCTTCAAGATATAATTTGTACGTCCATTTTGATTAATGGTGTAAAAAAGGAATTTATGAATTACATAAATAGAACTCAACTGACAGATATATAATATGACATCTAGAGAAAAAAAAAAAGATTATATCATCAACGTATGGAGAAGGACCGAAAGAAGCCATCAACAATGATTGAAATGGTTGGGGCTATTCTGATTTTGCCCGTTTGGTTGGCAACGAACTTAAGAAATTCGAATTAGATATAGTTCAGTTATTGGGGATTTTTGCTTGGAAAAAAGTCCGGAAGTTTTGCAACTTTGCAAGTTTATAGGTTTTGGGGTCCCTAACTAAAATTCATAAAATGCATATTTCCAGACTTGCCGCCGCACAGTGGGGTATTTGACACAGATAGTTGATCGACATTTTTTTATGTAGACCTTATATAAATAACAACAACAATTTATAATTTTAAACATAAAATTTAGCCATTTACCTCTTATCTGTGAGAAGTAACAACTTTGACGTTTCGTTGAAACAAACGAATGCAACTAAACACGCCCGTGGCAACGCCATTCATAGCAGACATGATTTAACTTATCATTTATCTTTTTTTGGAAAATCTTAAACAAATTTGCTTTTTCGAATTTCGTTCACCTTTTTCATGCTAATACCCCACCGTGCGCCGGCTTATTTATGAATAATTAATTTTAATTATCGAAAATGTGTACTTGTTTCCACACCACCCAAGCCAAGAAGTAAAGTATATGGCGCGTTTATTTTAACGTGGTCTCCCCGGAGGCCGACTCCACTAGATAAATTAAAAACTTTAACTTATCTGCACAAGCCCGACGGATCTGGCTCATTGATGTCATAGTCGATCGTGTCTGCTGTGCTGGGCTCATCAGGGTGGTCTCTCAATACGTTCAACTCTTCATCTTCAGCCGCCAGAGGGATATCTACAGGCAAGTCCAACTCCTCTTCATCGGATTCGTCGAGTGACACTTTAGTGACGTTGTCACAGGATTTTCCATTGCAGTATGCATAAATTATTGAACATTTTAATCCTGCTTTTCTGCATCCGCAGGCTGTACCATAGTTGTTGGTTTCGCATTTACAGGATAAAAATGTCAACAGGGATTTTGGAGCTGGATTTTTTAACGTTGTGACTGGAGTAATGCCTGTTTTTGTTTTCTTCCAACCCCATTCTTCGGCATCCTTGGTACAACCAGACCAATGCTGAACCTGGTGGTAAGTTCACAATGAATGCTGTCCAGCACGACAATTAATTATTCATAAATTAATTAGCGAATTAATGATACGCCACTATTTCATGACAAAATTGAAGAAACTAAACTAAAACTAGTTTTAGTGAACCCTAATCGACATTTGATTTCGGAAAATCGACTATACATAATATATCATATTTTACGCAAAATTGTAAAATGTTCAGGGATTTTGTGCTTAAACGGTTGACTTTTAATTAAAATTTTTATTTAAAAAGAGAGAAACTCGTGTTTCGAAAATGAATCGATAATAAATGAGAACCTTGTTTCCAAAATGTTTCGATTTAGCGCTATCTGTGTAGAAATTTCGAACTAGTCACCTGTCAACAACGCCAATCAAAACTTCTGATAAAAATAATTAAAACATTTTTATTTGCTTATTATAACACAATTAAAACATAAAAACATGTATTCAATCGTGGAAAAAAAACTGCTCGTTTGCTGATAACATTTATTTTCGGTCTCCTGTTGGGTATGTGTAGTGGCTGTTATTACATTTATTCCTAAAACAAATCATCTCTGTAATGCGTATAATAAATAATTTTAAAGTCGCCTTAGAAAAATATCTGTATTTGTACTCACTATTCTGCTTTTTTAATTATAGTACTATGAAAGCTTGGAGAATTCTTAAATGCAAAAATTGCAGAACAAAATCCAAACAATAAAGTAAGGTTATGTTCTCATATTTGACAGAATATGAAATAAATTATGGAAACTTTCAGGCACAAAACGGGTACGAAATCTGTAAATGTGAGCCACATCTGTTTCTTAAAATTTTCTAAACATTTGTGGCACTAAGATCTGTATTGTTATAGTTTATGTAGCGAAACCATATTTTGGTAAAATGTTTCGAAACAAAAAGCGATTTATGTTACGAAACATATGTGACGAAACTGTGTTTTACTTTGTGTTTAAAAATGCTACTTGTTTGCTTGTTTTGATCACCTGTATGAAAAGAAACTGTGATTATGCAAATATTCCTTCTCTATGTTGAACCCTATAGTTTTATTGAAAAATACCATTTTTTCCATTTCCGTTTGAGATTTTAAAACTGTACCTAGTAGATATTATATTTTATCCACGTACGGAGGTCGACTCTACTAAGGTTTTATACGGTCTTCCTAAAAGCCACCTAATGGAAATGGTAACACTATTGTCTTTCAATAATTGAATTTGCCGCGGGCAAATGGTTTCGGTTGGAAGAAATATTTCTAAATTTAGTTCTTGCTCGTTCCTGGACCCGACCAGCCGAATGTTTATGAGTTTCCTTTCGGATTGAGGCCAAGCGGTCACATAAATTCCTTTATGCAAGGCTCTGGGTCATATAGTACCTTGGCACGTTCATTTTTAATGGGCATTTTGTATTTGACCTGTTGTGATTTGAGGAGGAAATAAAAACATGTTTTATTTTATATATATCGTAAAACACACGTTTATATACTTGATGTCAGTCTGGAAAACGGAGTTTTACGGTAATAAGTCCGGTACCTTTTTTTACCAAACTAGATCATTTTTTTTAACAGACTGAAATTCTAAAATTTTAATTTTTATTAACCATACAGGGTGTTATAACGCCACCCTGGGTGAAAAAATTTATAATGGGAACTTTAGGTTCACAAGGTTCCGTTACAAATAGGTTCCAGCTAGTTCAGTAAATAATTAAAAAATATATGCACAGAACAAGAGATATCAAAAGGGAGGTGTATGGAAAAAGTGTACTGATTGAAAAGTCTAAAATGTACTGGATTCGTTTAATAAATACCAAATTTAAAGTCAAAACAAATTGTCAAGATCTATCATAAAATGTAGCAAATATTTAAATACGAAATAATGAAATATATATATACTAGTAAAAATGAACTATCCGTAAAATAAATTAAATCATGAATAGTATCACAAAATATTGTTGTGACTAAACTGTGAACAACCCTGGTGCATATTTGTGATTATGATTAAATGACTATAAAGAATAAAATGAAATTTAAATGTAAAAAAAAATCCCCTGGTATACCAAGTTTACATACGATCGTATATTTAATGTAATAAATTTTAATCAATCATAAACGCAATAAAATAAGAGATGATTAAAGTCTTATCTGTCATCCAGTGGTCGTTCCAGTCAGTCCATGAGAAAATCCAGGTGTCTGGTCTTCAGTATCCCAGTGGCATTCCACGTCACAGTGGCATTCCTCGTCACAGTGGTATTCACGTCACAGTAGCATTAGTTGCAGTACGCAGTACCCTAAATCCAGTAAAAATGTCTTAAATTCTAAAGGAGTACAGCAAAGGAAAAGAAAGAAGAAAGAAGAAGAAGAACCCTAAAATATGATCTATTTTAGTGACACACAGGCCAAAATCGCCCACAACTAGTGCCAAAACTGCACAACCAGTCTTTTCGACCCACAATAGAATTCCAGACAACTCCAAAGAAACAATCCCAATTCGGAACGGCAAGGCAAGGCCAAAAACTTCAATGGAGTTTTTATCAGTCAGTCAGGATCAGAAATGCTGCGTTTACCACGGCGGTTCGAAGTAGAAGAAGGACGAGTTCTTTGCAAAATCCTCAGAACATGCTGGATTCCAAGTCAGAAATACCAACATAAAATTTAACACAGGCAACCAGTAAAACAAAAGACCCAAAATAAAATTTGACATAAAATTTTATTTAATGCATACGGATTGAGTGAAACATTTTATTACATCATAATAAAATTATAATAATCCCTATACGAACATAATATCTTCGGAAAATTATTAATACATTTTCCGATCATATATAAAAAACCGTTTAAAAAGATCGAAAACCTAATTTACAAAGATCCATCCGCCAACCTTCAACGCCGGTGTCACACGATCAGCTGACAAACAATTGAAACGGCGTCAGTCTGTAAATCGTAATATAAACAAGATGAAATCTAGGGAAAAATCAACTATAATCAGGTAAAACCAATTGATTCCACACAGGAAAAATACATAATAAAATCCTTAACCCATATGTATATTGCAGACCCAAAATTCCCCCTTGTTGCGTTGAAAACAGACAAAAGATAATCACATCAAGTCTATGTTCAAGAATCCTCCGAAGAAATATGCCAAGAATTATCCTAACACAAGCATAAGTCTAAATAAAGAATTAGTAACCACTGTAGAAAGAAAGGTAGTTTTAAACAGACAAATTGATATTATATTAATGAGGTTTTATATTACAGTTATCGGAGACAACTCCATCCAAAGAAATTGTTGTGATGATGAGACTTATAGATAAGATATTATTAGAAATCATATGTACAGTTAAGAAGTAAGCTAATTAAACGTTATTATTCAAGTTATTCAGTAAGTTTTAGTTTAATTCCTAAAAATAAGCAAAATAAGTAAAATAAGTTACGGTGAATTTTGAACCGTAACAGTGTTTCTACATTCTATATGTTTATTTTCAATTTAAGACCAAACGCAAATAAAACGTTTTTTATTTAATAGACTTTTAAAATAAAATAAATACATTCAAATTAATTTTTTATATAGATATTTTTCTGAATATAAATCGACTAATTTTTTAAAAGTTTATTTTCAATTTACTGGGCCAAACGCTAATAAAAAATACCCTTAACGAGAAATCGATGATTTCTTCCAGTTCAAATAAAAATAAAAACGGAGTTCAAATAAAAACGATAAAGACATAACGATATTTAAGTGGAATGATATTGCCAATATTATTTCAATTTCATGGAGATTTTCTGGAGAATAAAAGTTTTAAAATGTAGTAGAAACAAGTGGATAAACTGCTTATTTAAAGATTACGAGAACAGATTAAAGAAGTAATAAATTTATTTCTCTAAGGTTTTTTTTAAATAAATAATGTCCCTAGTTAAATTTTCTTAATTTCCTTTGTTTTCTCAATATTATTAGATAGAGATATTTTGTTTATATGAGCCTAATATTGCTTAGAGTTTTCAAAGTTTAGGATAATTTGATTTTTTTCTATTTTTACCCAAGTAGATCTTCCTCTAAGAGATGCAAGGCTTCTGGCCCAGATAGTGGAGTGTTCGCTCCTTTTCTAGCTAGATCGTTTGCTTTTTCACTGCCTTCTATCCCTTGGTGAGCAGGCACCTAAAGTAGGAGGACTTTATTTTCTTTGCCTAATTTGTTCAGCTTCTCTAGGCATTCTTTGACCAACTTCGAATTGATGGTTACTGAGTTGTTCGCTTTTAGAGCTGCTTGACTATCGGATAAGATGGTTATTTCCTGTTTTCGATAGTTCCTAATTAAGATAAATTGTACACATCTTTCGACAGCGTAGATTTCTGTCTGAAGGATGCTGGGGTAGGTGTTCATTGGTTCAGAGTATTTACTTTTTTGCCTTAATACTCGTATCCCTGTTCCTGCTTTGGTTTTGGTTTGGTTTTGGGTTTGCTCAGTATACCACATTAGAGAAACTACGAGAGATACGAAGGTTAAATGAGAAAAAATTTGCGTAATTAGAAGTTTGACAAACACCTATGAAGAAAACCCCGGTATCTTGGTTAGTTTCGGATTTATGTCAAAAAAATTAAAATAATACGTTTATTTTAACTGGCAATATATTCAGAACTATTGTATCTATTGCAACGTAAGTTGGTGGTTTTACATACATACATACATACTGCCATTACTCGCTGACGAGTATTCGACACGCATCAAAAGATGGTCACGCAAGACGTTTTCTTTCATGAGCTTTTCTGTGACTGAAAAGCGTGATGTTATTTGCCTACCGCACTCCGGACATTCAAAAATCAATTGCTTTGTTGTCTCTTTAGTTTTTGGTTGTCGCTGTTAACTGAGTTTACAATTCTTCTCCATTGAGTTCTATTGTGAACTGCTTCTTCCCAATGATTCTGCACGTTAATTCCCTTTAAATTTTCGTGGAAAATGTCCTTGTACCTTTTGAGTTGTCCACCCGGCCTCCTTTTACCGTCTACAAGCTCACCGTAAAGCAGAGATTGGTATGCGGTTTTCTTGCATTCTGCATACGTGACCAGCCCATCTTAAGCGGGATTTTGTAACCATGACTTCAATACTCTCGCAGTTAGCTTTTTCAAGGACCGATACGCTTGAGACATGATGGAACCACCGGACTCTTAAGAGTTGTCTAAGTTGCAACAGTCTTTGTTGCAACTTATCATAACCTAACCTAACCTAACCAAACTGTTTAATGCGTTCATGTGTCGGCGGTACGGCACCCAGGTTTCGCTCCCATATAACATGGTGGGGATTATAATTGCTCGATCCACTGCAAGTTTCGTTTTTGTACTCAAGTCATAATTGTAGAAAACCCTGTCTTTTAATTTCCAGAATGCTCTTGAGGCGCTGCTAATCCTGTGCTGAATTTCAGAGTTAAATTCCGCTACATATTCCAATAGTTCTTCTCCGATTTTTATAGCATTGTTATATGATTTTCCGGGGGTGTGCATTTGATTTTGGTTTTATGCCCAACTTGTTGGGATGTTAAGGCCCAAAGCCTCGTATGCCCAGGTATATGTATTTTTTTGTAATTTCAACATTTTTTGTAATTGTTGTAACGTGTTTGCAACTAGAGCGCAGTCATCAGCGTATTGAAGTTCTGTGATGAATTATGTACGTGTTTTTGCCCTGAATCTTTTTATGTTGAACAGACCGCCTTTATATCTCTATCTAATGCCCAATCCTCTCTCCTGTAGCTTGCTGTCCACTATAATGGAGAGCGCTGCCATGAATATGTTGAATAGGAGAGGCGCTAAGACACATCCCTGCCTAACTCCTGTATTTGTCAGGTAAGGATCGCTCAGTGGTCCATGATGCGACACTCTTGACTGGTTGTTGTTATGGAGGCTTTTACACACTGTAAGACATTTGTTGGGTACTCCAAACTTTTTCATAATTGCCCAAAGTGCATCTCTGTTCACAGAGTCGAAGGCTTTTGTTAGATCGATGAATGCAACATAAAGTTTAGACTGCTGCTCTTTTACTTTTTCCTGTAGTTGGCGGATGGAAAATATGGAATCGACGGTGCCATGGTTGGTGCGAAAACCCGTTTACGATTCTGGAAGGATCTTTTCTATATGTGGATGCAGGCGATTTGACATAATTTTTGTAAGAATTTTTCCTCCGATAGCGAATAGTGAAATTCCCCGGTAATTTCCGCAGTCGGATGCACTTCCTTTGTTCTTAAATACCATATGATCGAATAAAAACGGCGTCAGCGATGGCTATAAAATGAAGATCGCTGTCATTTTAAATGTAAAATTATATGGGAAATGTGTTATCCATCGTCATTTCCAAGCCAACTGGACGCCGTTTTTTTTCGATCATACGGTATATTCACTATATTTGCGTTGCAAAAGTCCTGAGGTACCGCTCCGCTTTTCCATATGACATCGAAGAGAGCCTTAAGGTGGCCAATAAGTTCTTTACTTGTACACTTATAGATTTCCGCCGTGATCGCGTCACAACCAGCTGATTTGTTGTTTTTAAGCTGTTTTATGGATGCCATTATTTCTTGTTCTGTTATTGGGGTATCTAATACATCGAGGCTGTTATACTGAGGTATTGTGTTTAGTGCTTCCATATTGGAGTTGTTTTTTTGGTTAAGGATATGGCTGTAATGCTTTTTCCAGCGGTTTCTAATTTGCTCTTCCTCTCTTAGAAGCTCATCATTTTGTGCCATGATTGGGCAGCTTACCTTCTTGGTTGGGCCGTATACTTCTTTTACAGCCTCGAAGAATTTACAATAATCGTAATGCGTGGCGTACTCTTGAATCTGATTAGCCTTTTGTGACCACCAATCATCCTTTAATTGGCGCAGATTTCTTCGAAGCGTGTTGTTGGCTGCTTTAAAGTTGTCTACCAGCCTTGGATTGTATGGATTTGCAGCGACTGCTTGAGGTGCTCTATCCTTTTGTTCCAATAAGGTCTGTATATGAGGTTGATTTTCGTTAAACCAGTCTGGTTGTTTCTTTGTGTTGGACTTTCCCTGTACTGCTTCGCTAGTTTTATGAATCGCATCCATTAATTGTGTCCAGCCTTGTTCAGCTTCCAAGATTGAGATTGAAGTTATCGGTGGAAGTGATTCTTTGATGACTTAATCCAGATATCGGGGTTTTCTTCTCATAGGTGTTTGTCAAACATCTAATTACGCAACTTTTGTCCCATTTAATCGAATTCGTATCTCTCGTAGTTTCTGAAATGTTAATGTTGTGCATCGAAATTGTCACCACCCTTATATACGTCAGACAGTTTTTATCAGAAAGTTATGATACCGAAGAATTTTATTACTGCTTCTACCAGAACCTACTATTTCACCGAACCTGCAAAAGGTAGACAATGTGACATTTTCAAAATTTTAAAGTAAAAAAATATGTTTCGGATTGTTTAGAGATAATAACAATAATATTGTTTAATTAGAGACCTAATCGAAATGTATTATTTCGACGCACCCAAATTATAGAAGGGATTGATCGTATGCGAAAAGCCTTTAGCATAATGCTGTCCCAGTAATCGAATGTGTCATTAATATTTCGCCAGCAGAATTAATTACAAAAACAAAATATAATTTAGCTACAACCGCGGAAATGTCCGAATAAATATTGAAATATGCATGTATAAAATATTACGATCCATAATGAACTTTTGGGTGGAAATATCGATGTGGAGAGTATGTGGCATATTATAATTAGTTGCTATTGTTTGTTGAGGGTCAATTTGAAAAAAAATAAGTTTTTTTTGTAAAAATAACATAATGTCTTAATAATATATACCGAGTGTTGTGTTTAACGGAAATTATGTGTCAAATTTACCACTAATTAGCTATCAATTTAAAACATTTTTATAAACCGTTGATATCCTGTTATTGGTTTATACAGGGTCGGGTAATGCAAACCAAAAGTATGTACTAGGAAATTATTACAAAAAAAAACCAAAATTATGTATTAGGTATTGTAATGATGTATTTTAGGAAAATATTTTAACTTCTACAGAGTGGCTCTAAAAATGTGAGTGAATCGGTATAATTCTTTTCAAAATAAAGGGAATATTTCTATAGTTATAGTTTCAGAGATATATAAATAAAAAAAATATTTTTTGCAGCCTTTCTTAAAAAGATATTAATAATGCAAGGAATGTCCTGAAATCAAAACTACTAAGTTTACAATAGGAAAACCATAGAAGGTGTTAAAAAAATATATGCCTAATAAAAATGTCACTTTAACGCCTAAGCACGTATAAAAAGTTTATTAAACTGACATTATGTCAAATTCAGTGAGTGTAACCATAGTTTCTCGATATATAATTACATACATAGTTATTTTTTATATAAAATGGTATTTTATCGATATTGCAATTTTATCGTCGTATATAAAACAGTATTTTTTTCCATAGCGAGTTACGCTTTAAAAAATATTCAGAAATTATTATTTCAAGGAATTTATTACGATTAGAAAAAAATATTGTGCTGGGTTGGCGTTGGTTTCTATGAAATTTGACAAATAAATAAAGCTGTCTGTAGTGATGGGCAAAACTGTTATATATTTTTAGATAACAGTTGAAACTGTTATAGTTATTTATAAAAAACAGTTTAAAATAACAGCTTAAAAATAACAGGTTTCTTTATTTTACTGCTAAATATCTGAAAGAGCATGAGGCGGTCACCGCCAGGCGTATTAACGCAGTTGCAAGTTGCAACAATGACGTTCTCGGTGGTAGTATTTCCAGGGTGTCAAAACATTACTAAATATCGATTGTTATCTAAAATACCTCTCTAATAACGGCGGTTGTTTACAAATAAGCGCTGTTTACAAATTGCGATATAAAAAATGCCAAAATTCCGCCACTCGTCTATACCTATAAATTCCGATCTACCTACGCCCTGCCCCTCGATCCGCGTAGATCTTGAATTGCGTAGCAGTGTACAGAGTGCATCTCACTCGGCGAGCGAGGAGCTCTTAGTTATGATTTTACCATTTGCGGTAAAAAAATAGCAATATAAGAAAATGTGTAGTATATTCTTCATAAGTAAACCAACTACACACTAGAGTTCAAATTAATTTTACACTTAAACTAGCGTGTACCCGCGACTTCGTTCGCGTCGAATTAATAATTTGTAATGATGATGATAAAGCAAAACAAGAATTTCCATTAACATACAAACTGGATAAAATTTTCTCACATTTGCTAAAAATAAGCTTTAAACGTCGAGCAGTTTAAGCAGAATCGTGGTTAATCAATTACCCAACCAAACCAAACCAAACACCCTGTATGATTTTTAAAAATTTCAAAATATGTAAAAAAACAAAATAAATTATGCGTGTCCAGACGTTTTCCCGAAAGACTAACCGTTTTTTAAATAACAAATATTGTAATATTTGTTATTTAAAACTCACCGGTTTTTAAATAAAAAATATTCTAATATTTGAGGGTAGTTTCACCCCCTTAGAATTCGAGTTTCCAAAAATCCCTTCTTATCGAACAGTCACCCTAACACCCTAAAGTTAATCCGTTTTCCAAAAATCAGCTTTTTACGTCAAGGGCTTTAAGCAGGATTGTGATTAATTAATGACCAGATTCTTCAAAACACCCTGTATACATTTTTAAAAAATCTTAAAATATTATTCTGAAAATTTTTCAGAATAAATAAATACCTAAATATTGAAACTTAATAAGCAAGTACTGAAACATACAGCGCCATAATATCGACCTCCGCCCGTTATGCTCGTAACAGGTTGAAAAACAATGTATCTAAAACAACTGATGCGTTATTCTCCAACCTATTTCGAACCTCCATCGACAATCGACCGATGCAGCAGCGTTCCTTCCACTCCGTTATCTCGACCGCCGCCCCTGTTATGCTCTTAACAGGTTGAAAAAACAACGCATCTAAAATGAATGCTTCTCAACCCGTTGCGAGCCTCCATCGACAATCGACCGATGCAGCAGCGTTCCTTTCCCACTCCTGTTATCTCGACCGCCAGGCGTTATGCCCGCAACTGTTTCAAAAAACCTGCTTCTTTTATATCCTATTATTTTTAAGCTGTTGCAAGCCCAATACGACCATCGACGGCATCGACCGAAGCAGCTACGTTCGCCGTAGCGCATTCCTCACTCCGTTGACCGTTGTCTCGCCACCTGTATCGATGGTTGACGAAATAACATGTTTTCCATCCATACTAGTTGTTTTTTGGAATTGCTTCGAGCAGCATAGAATTTCGTGGCGGTGCAGAGCGCCGACTTCGTTTTTCGTTTCACGAGCGGCCGATCTCTACGTGTGGTTATTTTATATCTGTTATTTTTTAGTAGTAACGGTTGCGTTATGTTATTTATAAATAATTGTTATAAAATAACAGATAGTTAAATAACAACCCATCACTAGCTGTCTGTTTAGTTGTCAGTTTTAAGTCAATATTTTTTAATTCTCTTTCGTGTCGATTGCTGATTGAATTGGAGCCAGAAATGGCTCAAAACGAAATAAGTAAATTACTAACAGATATTCAGGCTGAGGCGACAAACGCCCTATCCTAACTACTTCCATTTAAATCCCGAATAACTTATGAAAAGAAATACAAAAATTTTCAAAAATGGAACACAGCTTAAAAAATAAAAAAAACGCGCGAGAAGAGAGTTTTTAACCTATCCTCGCGCTGTTAAAGTATCATTTAATCTACCCTTGCGGTTAAAGTACTATTTTATCTACTATTTTTGATAGATATAAGGCAATTTTAACAGTTGCTATGGAAAGAAGGTATTTTTTTTTATATTTTTTGCGACGTTTGAAATTGTTTAAAAAATTAGTTGTTACGTTTGAAAAAAATAGCATGTCCTATTCGGAGTAAAAATGTACTTTTTTTAACGTCACAGAAGTATTAATTTTTGCGACGTGATTGACAATATAAAAACGTCATTTTAAAGCCTAGGCATAAAAGTGAAGCACTTTTACTCCTAAGCGAAAATATTACGTATGATCGAAAAAAAAACAGCGTCCAGTTGGCTTGGAAATGACGATCAATGACATTCCCCATATAATTTTACATATAAAATGATAGCGACCTTCATTTCATAGCCATCGCTGACGCCGTTTTTTTTTATCATAAGGTATTATTAAACTGACAAAAAGTGTAAAATTCAACGAGAGTAACCATAGTTTCTCGATATACAGGTTGGTCCGAACTGTATTCCGGAAACTTCGGCAGCATATTCTGCAGATAAAAATAAGTAAAAATGTTCGTATAGGTATATGTCCAAAAATGCTTAGTTTCGGAGATACTGGGTGTAGAAGTTTCATTTTTATTTCGATTCTTTCCAAATAATTTTTACATTAATGTCAATATTTGGATTAAAATTGGCGTTTGGGAGTTTTTTAGCATGAGAAATTTGATTTTGATATCAATATGATTCCTACTAGTAGAGAGCACCACCTACATATTTTTTAACTGGTTTGAAGAGTAATAACTTTTCGTCCGTATCTGTATAAAACTACTGAGTAAAAAAATGTACATTTACGACACTTTTTACGTTAAAAAGGTCTCTTGGCAAAAATCGCTACGAGTAATGGTTTTCGAGATATTTGGAATCGAAATTATCAATACCTGTCTTCACTGACATAAATTAAACATGTTGACTAAATAGTTATTAGACTGAAATCATAAATTTAAAATGTTTTTATACCAAAAGTTCAACAAAAACTGTTTTATCATCATTTTTTGCAGAAAAATATGATTAATTTAAAAAAAATAAAAGTTTCCCAAATTTATTATTTCAGTGAAATAACTATTCAACGCAACGTATTTATTTTTCGTCAATAATGGTATGTATTGACTATTTCCATTCTAAATATCTTGAGAACGGTTGCTCGTAGCGATTTTTAAAAAGATGAGAGATGTATATTTTTTCCCTCGGTAGTTTTATACAGGTACGGACAAAAAGTTATTACGCTACAGAACAGTTAAAACACATGTAGATGGCGCCCTCTACCAGTAGGAGTCATATTGACATCAAAATCAAATTTCTCATGTCAAAAAACTCCCAGACACCAATTTTCATCAAAATATTGACGTTACTTCAGAAATTATTTGGAAAAAATCGAAATAAAAATGAAAATTCTACACCCTGTATCTCCGAAACTAAGCATTTTAGGACATACATTTAAACGAACTTTTTTACCTATTTTTTATCTGCAGAATATGTTGCCGAAGTTTCCGGAATACAATTCGAACCACCCTGTATAATTACATACAAGTTATTAATTTCAAATCTTTGATATGACACTATATAATATGAGACTACTATTCAAATTATTTTCACTATTTTCCTGCTGTTTTACAAAAAAACTTTATAAGTAACAACATAGTATAAGGAAACCTTTTCCTTCTACTATGGTAAAAATCTGACATACAAAACCTGACATAAATATTTTCCGGAACACTGGGTCATCCTGTAGTACTTAAAACTTACATTATGCTAAGTGAATGTTTTTCTTTATGCTATATTAGGACTGTTTTTGTCACCTATATAAAAAACGCTTTTAACAAACACAATACCGCGATATTTTTACAGAGAGTCGGCCGTCAGTCGTGCCTATAAAAGCCGTAGAAAATAATGCATTAATAAAGCTCGTTGAACGTAAAAGCTTTCATATGCAGAAACCTTAAATTTCCCTTTAATACCCTATTTTCCTGAATTACTACTAGGCGAGCTTTTAAAGGTTATAAACGAACGGATTTCCGCAACGTTTTGCATGCTAAAATAAATACGTATGTATTTAACAAGTTGTTTCTAGTTTCAGATATTTATTTCTTTATAAAAAAAAATAAAAAAAACTGTTTTTCAAGCAAATAGAGGTTAAAACATCATATCTGGTCAAATGATGACATATGAAATGATATTATTTATATAAATAATGGGCATATCATCCAGTGGCGGCTTAACCATGAGGTCAAATGGTCAATGCCCCCCCCCAAAAAAAATCAGGAGAAAATTAGAAAAATTTATTTAAATTATACTTTTTGTAAATTACTTTTTTTTATCCTAAAATATTCAAAACTATTCCCAATTTATCCAATTTTCGCTTCAAAACATTTTATTTTACCCATTTTCTCTACTGCCGGTCAAAATTTCATTTTGTCCTTCGTTCCCGCTATGTTTTACACGTATCCAAGTGCCGCGGCTCGTGACGCCAAAAAGGTAAGGTATATACTACGTATAGACAATATAACGGGTTAAGGTGCGATAGATATAGTTTATATTGGCCATTGACCCGTCATTCAAAAAATGATTTGTAAGGTAGGCTTATATACACTTGTATTTGGTAGTTTACTGACAGACTGCTGACAGACGATATAAAAAGTGGCGGTTTTTATCTTTGTCTAGAAACCAGCGTGTTATTATTGTAATTTATAATATTGTTTATTAGTTGAAAATCAATATAGTTGATTAAGAAATATCGAGTGCCATTATTTCTATATAAATATACACACACCGGAAAAATCTAGGGATATCATTTTATTAAAGTTAAAAATAAATGTTTTGAATAAACAACCACATATTTGTAGGCCGATTCTTTCTACTTCGATTGAAACGAAGTAGTCACACTAGTTATTTCTAAATTTGGGATATTTGCAGAAGTATTTGTGCATTTTTTGTCAAATGTATAAAAAGCACCTAGCATCAATTGATCGAATTTAACCTGTACTGGCTATGTTTTTATGATAACTGGCCGGAATTCATTCAAATAACTCTGTTTAGTATTAAACGACATTATGGAGCGTAGACATCTTAACAGAGCGAAATGTTAAGTGGCACGGTTATGCTTGAAGCTGGAATGCGCCAAATCGACGTAGCTAGAGCATTAAATACAACGCAAAGTGTAATATCGCGATTAAGTGCACGCTACCGTGAAAGTGGTGATGTTGCTGAAAGGCACACAGGGCGACATCGCATTACTACCCCTCAGCAAGATCATTTTTTACAATTAAATGCTCGACGCCGACCGACTCTTACAGCACCAGAGCTTAGTTTAATTCTCCAGGAAACACATAATGTAACCGTTAGTCCTGACAGTATTCGCAATAGATTAAGAGAGGTCAACAAGAAGCAGACGCCCTGGAGAGCTCAACCCTTAACGAGAGGAAATCGAGAGGTATTTTGATATTTGTGGGCTCAAGATCATGTTCAGTGGTCGAATGAACAATGGGCCAATGTTCTCTTCACGAATGAGTCACGCTTTGGAATTCATCCGGATTCGAGAAGGCTTAGGGTATGGAGAAAACCGGAAAATCTTATTCGGTTCGATCATGTTCAGGAAGTGCACCCTTATCAAAGTGGAACAGTTATGATCTCGTTTTTCTTGAAAGGTTTCTAACAGGAATCATATATATCGTGATTTAATTCTTGAGCCTGTCGTGTTACCATATGCCAGTGATTTTAGGAGAAACTTCATTCTCATGCATGACAATGCACAGCCTCATACAGCCAGAGTGGTAAGTGAGTTTATCAATGCTCATTAATTAAACATCTTACCCTGGCCGGCATAATCTCCTGACCTCAACCCCATCGAGCACGTATGGGACGCGGTCCAAAGAAGAATTTTAAGAATGAGTGAATTCGGGCCGTGAATGCAGCGTGGCAGGCTGTACCTCAAGAAGAGATTGATTACCTGATCAGGAGCATGGAGAGACGAAGTAGGGCTGTAATGAACAGTAGAGGAGGCCATATCCTTTATTAAGTAAAAATGGTTTTATATATTTTTTTTAATTCACAGTTTAGAATAAAAAAAATGTGTGTATTTTTTTTGAGTTCAATAAAAATCAAGGTAAATTTGAAAAATTCGGTAAATTTCGCATTTTTATTTCCAATACGTCCTGTAAACTATTTGTTTATTTTAATTTTATTATATCAGAAATGCAAATAATAAAATTACTGACAATGGCTGGATAAAATTATAATATCCCTAGACTTTTCCGGTATGTGTATTACTTTAGTCAATATAAATCAATATTTAAATTTTTAATATCGAAAAAAAAGATTTAGTTGCCGTAGCTTTGTCGTAGCCGAGGGTTTGAGATGCAGCCCGAAATTTGTGGAGGTAATAATTCATAATTTTCTGGTTCTGGATAAATAATGAACTCTTGTTGACTGATTCTGGAATAGACATTTTCAAACAGACAACATGGTGTTTAGTTTGTAAAATCGTGCGGTTTAAAGAAAAGAATTGCTTAAATTTCGAAAAACGTTTAGAGAAAGAATTGACTTAAAATATAAAAAACGCGAAATAAAACAAAAAAAAATATGTATTTATATATTTTTGTAACATTATTATTTAAGTGTCTTTTAAATCCTACCGTGGAAAATTTGTGTAAAGAACATTGACTGAATTTTTAGTGAAATGGCACTAGACCACCTGTTTAAAAATGTAAGGGTAGGTTTCATTTTAACATAATTTGTATTTATTTTTAGATTTATTTTCCTTTAACTAAACGTACAATTACCTTGTAAGAAACCAATTAAATTTGGTCGCGTCTTAAAAAGATCGACGCAATATTTTTAGATATTGACTTCCCTACAATAATAACCACGAGCCGCCATTGATATCACCACTATAAACAACCATTAATTCGTTTCTTATTTTAAATATTTTATAATAGTGAATCCTTTTCAAAACTACTTATACCAAAACGCAGTATAGTATATTGCCTCGTATATACGGGAGGAAACTATCAGCCGAACAAAAGAATACGAACTTTCACTAGCCATTGCCTTTAAAGACTTTTAAGAAGGCTTTCCACTCAGACAAAAAGTAGTTGAGTTAGCCTATCACGGCTGGCTGATGCCGAATGTTGGAGGCCCGCAACAAATTAGGAGGTCACTGCTGTCAGCAGTAGTCACATCGGTACTGACTTAAGGAATTTCAATTTGGACTGACGCTGTCAGAATACAGAGGAACACGGGGAAGAGTCGCATCAGTAAATAAGCTGAGTGCCCTGAGAGTAGCTAGTGCCTTCCGCACGGTGTCTGAGGATGTTGTGTGCATTATCGATGGAATGCTTCCTATTGGAATTCTAGCCTAGGAACGGCAAGTCCTTTATCGACGAAGATGATCGTCAGCACTGAGCCCTGATGCACTTAGAAGAGAAGAGCGGTAAAATAGCATACATCGATGGCAGGTACAGTAGGAGGCTGCAACAAAGGGTAGCTGGACGTACCGTCTTCTACCTCAGTTGAATCTTTGACTGAATCGAAAACATGGTGAGGTCAACTACTACCTGACACAGGTGATCTCAGGACATGGTTGCTTCCGAGCATACCTTCATCGTTTTAAACCCGATGATTCTGAGTGCCCGTCCTGTCCAGGACTTCTTGAAGACGCGGAGCACGTATTCTTTATGTGCCCACGTTTCAACTTAATGCGTAATCATGTGGAAATTGTCCTCGAACAGGAAATTTAACCAGGGACACTAATTGATGCGATGCTTTCTTCGAAGGCGTCCTGAAACGCGACCAATACTTTCGCCATGAAAGTGCTCCAACATCTGCGTTCTATAGAGAGGAAATAAGCCAGAAACAAGAACTGTTAGAGGAAGAGAAGTATTGACTTCAATTAATGGAAGGAAGCTAGGGATAGCTAGATCCGCTAGATCCTCTCCCTGCGAAGTAATGCCTAACGGCGGTTTCCGCGGGGACTGCAGAGGCCGCAGAAAGAGGAGGTTTTTAGTCGGTATTGAAATGGGTGGTGCATCGTCGTTGGAAACAGAGGAAATCCCATGCAAATTTTGAACTGTCCAGATATTGGCTCCTCTATTGATTTTACTGCGAAGTCGTGAATGAACTTTTTAAAGGTTTATGTATGGTAAATACACATGCCAAATTTTAAAAATTTTGGACCAACCGATTTTGAGTTATTTAAGAAGGATTGCATCTATTTTTAAATTAATACCGAACAGGTAACAAACACCAGTTAAAAAATGAGATACATTAGGTTTTCAAACTATGCTTTTGTCAATATCAAAAGTGATTTAATTTTAATATTGAGAGGAAATTAACCGAAACATGTTTTATGTTACATTTTATCATGCTTACTTTTTCTTTATTGAAATTTTATTAAAATTATGTTACGTTTGAAAATGACGCTGACAACTTAAAGTATGTCAGTTTTTGACTGGTGTTTGATTGTTACCTGTTCAGTTTTAATTTAAAAATCGATTCAGTTTTTCTCAAATTACTCAAAATCGGCTAGTCCAAAATTGTTCAAATTTGGCATGTGTGTTTACCAAACGTAGAAAACTTAAAAAAATCTATTTACGACTTCGCTATAGAATCAATAGGAGAGCCAATATTTAAGCAGTTAAAAATTTGCATGGGATTTCCTATGTTTCCAATGACGATGCACCACCCGGTATACCTTTATCGAAACACACTGTATATTACCTATCGCAAATTGCTTCGAAACACGCTCAAATATTTTCCTTCGATCCCATTTTCCATAAGCACACACCCAAGGCCCATAAATAATTTTAACAATGCATCACAGGGTTGGGTGAAATTTATAAAGCGACTAAATTTAAATTAATAATGGCGGCTTCGCGCGCTTCTCTCTAGAGTTTACCTATATGAATGTAAAATACATGTTACAGTGTTGCCACACGTGGCAGACCCATTTAAAACGACGTCGTGATATATTAGCCTCATAGAAATAAGTAAACGTAGAAGCGACTTAACATACGACTATGTTGCAATTGTGGTCAAAAAATCTCTAGAATGGTGGAGAAATTTTCCAGGACAAAGTATGGTAACAGATCTGATAAACAAAAACAAGAAGTCTATTAAATCTGTAGTAGATCTATTTACTAACAGGGTATTGTAAGCTTAATCCGGGGCGCATATACTAGTAATCGGGGTAATTACCCCTTCCAGAAAGAAATTTATTAAAAAGATAAAATGTAGTAGGTATAAAATAAAATTGTCACTAAAGAGATTGTAGATTTTATGGGAGGGGAGAAGTTAATCACCGCGACCTTAGAGATCTATTGCGCCCACTTTTCTTAAGTTACAACTCACTTTTTTATACACACTTTTCTTAAGTTACACTACACTACACTTTTCTTAAGTTACAAAGAGAGTCTCAGGGCTTTTCTAAATCTAATTTCTGAGATGGTTTTACAGAGGTTAGTTCTCCATATCCGATAGTAGTTGTGGTGTTTTCCGATCTTCCCCACAGAATCTGCATTTGCCGTTGTTTCTTAACTTTAGACAAGTATATTGTCAAAAACCCCGTGACAATCCGAAGATTGTTCTTACTTAAATCGAGGAAAATCTTTGATATTTCTTGATCTAAGTCCTGAGAAATTTCTTCGAGTGTCTTAGACCGTTGGAAGTTACGGTCCCATTCCAGGTTACGGGGCAGTGAAGAGAGTTTCGGTACTTATTTTGCCAGTCAGCAAACACCGATAGAATTATTTTGTATCTTATTCTAAACAAATTTCAGAGGGGGGGGGGTGTCCGATGGGTTGTGTTTTCCAGCGATAAAAATAGTTCCATTAGTGGCAAATGTTGTGCAGTTAAGAAATAATAAATGGTCTGGCTAATCTGTCAGAATAGGTAAAATATCTGGCAGGTGAAAAATGGGATAATAAGATGATAAGATAATAAGATAATTATTGTAAACATCGCCCTTATTTTCGCAGTCCTAAAAATTTATCAGATGATAGTTTATATTATAATTACAGCAGCAAATAATAGTCTGGCTCATGTGGAACATCCCGAAAGCCTTGCCAGACTCGTCCAACGCTCGTCTCCAGGCGCGCCAAATTCTGCATTTTTAATTATGCAGGTGATTGTTGTCATCTCCACATGTTTTTTCTTTTCATAATTTATGGTAAGGAAAGTATTGGGTCAGGGCGAAATTTGACTATGGCCAAAAACACGTTTCTCAATGTTTTGACAATGACCCCGGGAATCCAAAAAACAACATTTTAGTCCGTCCGTCTGTCATCAAAAAACTTCATTTGCCAATAACTTTGTATTTATCAGAGATACTAAGGGCTGGCAAAGGTTAGTCTTGGGTCGAGATTTCCGTATGTAAGAAGAGTACAATGCGTTTATAATGTACTGAACAAAGAGAGGACAGTAAACACGTTGCCAAACGTATGAAATAAACCGAGAAACTGTGCATATCGCTAAGAGACGTGGAAGGGGATATAGCAGATTTGTCACAGTTGGACCGGTCGACCAAATCAAAGCCCTCTGTCACTACTTAAAGTTCTAGGGAAAGGTGTACGTCATGCGTTCAGCTTCACGATTTAATTACGTCTCGTGATAATTAATTTGTTTATTTGTTAACGAGTCGTTGTAATTTTCCCTATAGCTTGAATTTTTTTAAGTGCAAACTAGAAACACTTGCATTTTTGGTAAAAATAAGTGGAATTGAGTGGGTGTTCGATAGTGGTCGCGCTATTAGAACTCTGAATTCAAAAATCGATATCTCTAAATCTATTAGAAATAATAGATTGTAGTTTTTTCAAGAACTGTTAATATTTCTGCTGTATTTTCTTTGTAGACAGTATGTGAAAATCTTTATCAATAAAAAAATTACACGATTGCTGAATATTGCTATGCTCTAAAAGTAAATGGATGGATTGTTTACAATTTTTAAATGGAAAAAACAACTTTATCGAATTTTTCTTATGTAAACATATTGTGAAATATCCGATCTTGAAAATAAAAAAAAGTTTCAATATCTAAAGTGGTTCTTGAGTTATGGCTTGTTATGTGTTAAAAAAGTTGAGTTTTTAAATTATCGCGATTACTGACGTTTTCTCGTTATAAAAAAATGACACTCTAACGATATCCTTATAATTCCATTTCAGATGCTCAGAAACATGTTTAATGATTTTACCTAGTTATCTCTTGAAAATAGGATCGTACATATAGACGGCGCCGGCGTCCACTAAAACATTTCGGCCTGTAGAGGCCAGATTCCTACCTCTACCTATCTACGATAGTCGAGTCACCGCCTTCGCCGTTTCTCGCCGGACTGGTACCGATTCAGTGCGCGTACACCTTTAATAAGATCTCTATGCGATTTACTTCCACACATGTAAATGCCGACCCAAAAGTAACAGTTGCCAGCACGGTATAAGAGAGTTGTATTAATAAATGTCAAATATTTGTTGTAGGAAATTTAATTCTCTACAAAATCGATCTCTTGACTTTATTTTGTATCTCCCTTAGTTTTGGAGTTATAAAAATATCTGGTCAAGGTACTTATCCTAAACTTCTCATCAAATAAATGTGTGTTGGGTCTAGAGCGATTTTTGAAGTAAGAGTAATGTGTTTCTCGATTTTGCAATAAATATTGAAAATCACGAAATTGCAGTGTGTCAAAATTTTTCGCATCTAAAAATACCAGATGTATACGACCTAACTTGTGATTCTGGCGGGACTTTCCTGATTGTAAATGACAGCCAAACCATTTATGAAATTATAGTATTATTTATCATGCGACAAATTTTAACACCTGAGAAAATAAGAGCAAAAAAATTTCATTGCCTCCTGAACTAATGGAACAGGCCTATACCCGCACTAAAAATCTGATTTATTCTAATGATGCAATTTTCAAGTGAGATGAAAAACCAAAAACGCACTTTTAGAGACAAGCACTCACCACTTAACAATAATTAATTTGCTCAATGAATATTTCTGTGACGTGTGATCAATTTACAACATGTAAAATGAAACGTAATGGACTAAATAAAATAGTATTAGTATTATGAAATGGCTTAGAATTCTTCTAGATTTACTTAGTTCTCTGGGATGTTAACTGAATTAGTTCTAATGGCTCTTTGTGAGTAACGTCACGGATATATGCATGTTACACGTGGAATACTCGAAAAGGGAGATATTTACACTAAATTAAGGAATTGTGGTGTTATTAATACTCTGTGTATGTAGTAGTTGGTCTGTCAAGTATACATAAAAGAAGGAAAAAAAACTCGAAAAAAACCTATTAAGCATATTTAAATGTCTGATAAAAAAGTTATTTTTAAAGAAATATTTAATTAAATTTCTTGAAAATGATAGACAATGGTGAATGTTTAAATAAAATTTCTTGTTGGAGACTGAAACTTTCATACAGGTTTTTGCAAATAATGGCTAATCCAAGGGGTGTCTCACTCGGGTAAAAAATGTACACATACTGCCAAAATATCCTTCCACTGCCAAGTGACTGCCAATGACTACGAAGAAGACTGCCTATGACTGCCATGTAATTATTATGGGCAACTGCCATAAGACTGCCGATGACTGCCAGCGACTGCCAAGAAAATGTACATGTAATTCCAATAGTGAGACACCCCTCAGGCTAATCATTGCCCTCTACAAAGAAACGCACATATGACATTCTGACTGGCTGAATCTGCACATGGTTTTCTGTGTTAGTACTACAATCTAGATCTATAAGATCTAGAACAATCTAGATCTATAAGATCTAGATTCTAATCAGATTATCAGATTTCTGTGTTAGTACTACAGTTTTTCAGCCCTTTCTGTAATTTTTGGCCAATATTCTATTTAAACTGTTTTGCCTGCCCCTTTTTTGGCCAATTTTTTCACTCTTCTAGACGTTTGTTGACTACCCACTGTTTCCTGGCCATTTTTGTTGTTTAAATTTGTACTAGCGTGTACCCCCGACTTCTTTCGCGTCGGATTAATTATTTGTAATGGTGATGATAAAGCAAATCAAGAATTTCTATTAACATACAAACTGGATAAAATTTTCTCACATTTGTGTCAGCATGAGAAAAAACAATCGAGAAACCCCTCCTTATCGAACCTCTACACCCCACAGTCAATCTGTGTGCTAAAAATCATCTTTAAACGTCAAGCAGTTTAAGCAGAATCGTATGATTACTCAATGGTCATATTTTATGAAACACCCTGTATAAATTTTTAAAAAATCTTAAAATATGTAAAACAACAAAATAAAAATACGTGTTTAAGAGTTTTTCCGAAAAACTCACCGGTTTTTAAATC
The DNA here is from genome assembly GCF_002938485.1 of Sitophilus oryzae. Lineage (NCBI taxonomy): Eukaryota > Metazoa > Arthropoda > Insecta > Coleoptera > Curculionidae > Sitophilus > Sitophilus oryzae. Next base: position 1,246,825 of record NW_022147488.1, read on the forward strand.
AAAAATATTGAGGGTGGTTTCACCCCCTTAGAATTCGGAGTTTCAAAAAATCCTTCTTATCGAACCTCTACACCCTAAAGTCAATCCGTTTTCCAAAAATCAGTTTTTTTACGTCAAGCGCTTTAAGCAGAGGATCGTGATTAATCAATGACCAGATTTTTCGAAACACCGTGTATACGTTTTTAAAAATCTTAAAATATGTAAAAAAACAAAATAAAATAGGATATGCTTAAACAGCCAGCAAACGGTAGCCTACCAAAATGCTCGTTAATAGATATTGTGACGTCGCGGTCGTTCATGTCGGCGGAAAGTAATGCCTAACCTTAAGCATTTTGCAAGAGCACCTGTGGGTCAGTGGCTGAGGCTATCGCTTCGTAAGCGAATGGTCCGTGGTTCAAATCTCACGCCGACCAAGACTTTTTTATATTTTTTTTGCTTACAGCGTGATCTTATTGCATTCGTTTCACTCTTTTTGGTTGGATTGGTTTAGTTATTTGGCGGGTTGGTTAGCGTGGTTATTTGGAGGGTGTTAATTCATTGGTTAGTTGGTTATTTGTTGGGGTTGGTTGATTTTTACTAATTTCTATTTGTTTTTTATATTTTTTATCAGTGTCGAGGTTAGTTGCGTTGTTAAGTTGGTTATTTGGCGGGGTGGATAGCTTTGGTTAGTCCTTATATAATTCCTATACTTCCTAAAGCCGTCAAGTGTGTCACATCAACGACTTCATACCTATTAACGGCATTTAGTAAGCTACCGTCACATCAACGACTTCATACCTAACGGCATTTTAGTAAACTGCAACTGCAGTTTTAAGTACAGCCGGTAAGTAACGAAATATACGTGTTTAAGCGTTTTTTCGGAAATCCTGATCGTTTTTCTCAAATAAAAAAATATTGTAATATTTGAGGGGTGGTTTTCACCCCTTGGAACTAGAATTTCGAAAAGTTCCTTCTTATCGAGCCTCCTGGCCACCCTAAATGCCCATACCTGTATACCAAAAATTGAGCTTCTTACGTTGAAGTGGTTTGAGCAGGAACACCCGGTATTTTTGTATCATAATCGAAGAAAGTCTTATTTAAACTTTTTGATTGCAACTTTTAGGTAGACTAAATTTTGAAGAAATATTGAAGTTAAATATTTTCAAATTCTTTTCGAATATAGAATTTTAAGAGGGCTTTAAATAAGCAGGCTATACTTTAACAGTTTTTCAAAGAAAAACTCACAGGTTTTTAAATAAAAATATTCTAATATTTGAGGGGTGGGTATCACCCCTAGAATTCGAGTTTCGAAAATCTTATCGAACCCTACACCCCTCTAGAATCAACCTGATTGCCAAAATTGAGCATCTTACTCTACATTGAGTGGTTTGAGCTGGATCGAGATTAATTAGTGAGTCAGTCAGTTAAGGATTTTATATATTAGTATAGATTTATTTGTCTAAAAATTAATTAGTGAGTCAGTCAGTTAAGGATTTTATATATTAGTATAGATTTATTTGTCTAAAAATTACACTATAAATTTTAATCAGATTATTTACAAGAATTTATTGACTAACCATAATTGTGGCATTCTCAAAAATTGACTGTTGCGCAATTACTTAATCCCTTCAAGGGATTAAACCTAAAATCCCTTTTCCTTCTTGTTTGACCTGGATAATTAAATTGAGACGGTCTAAAATATGGCCGACGCTATACTTGCTGCAAATCTGAGATTATTTTCGGATTGAAAGTTCGACAGAATGGCCGCAGTAGAAACAATGAGAAGTTTCCGGTTTCAAGCTACATCCTATTTTGTAGCTTTACGTCAAGTTGAAGTCGATCCAAAGTGGAGTTAGTTTGAGTCTTCTTTGTATATTGAAAGTTATCTAATTGTTTCTATGTATTCAGACGAAATGTTACGAAAAATAGGACTAATTATAATTATAGGTGCGTTCTAGCTAAATACATCTAACTATTTTACGAGTATAACTAAATTCCGAAAGCAATAAAAGCGAGAGCAAAAAAAAACAGCGGTGCTCTAACAAAATATACATAAATTTCAACGATAAGAAGGCCTTGAACAACTTATTAAAACTTTGAACTTGGTTTAAGCACAGAACCGGTACAAATTTGTACCTGTTCTGTGGTTTGAGGTCTGAACTCAACCTAAACCGAGTATGTACAGGATGAGTCAACGATAGAGTAAAGTTCATTACCTACTTTGTTTTGAGAATTATTAAAAATAAATTAAATAGAAAAGTTATAGGGAAAGTTAAGTTAATTCACATTTTAAAATTATTATACAGGGTGTCCCAGAAATAAGTGCAAGTATAATAGTATAAAAGAAATATATTTTCCCTTTAGGGTTTTTCAAATAAGTCCAAAATAACGGAGTTATTTATAATAATAATAGCTCCCGTATATAGCGTTTAACGCCTTGGGAGTAGCAAGGTACAGCTTGCCATACTAGAGCCGTTCGGTATACAAGGAAGATAATGTGGCTAGCACTACGCTTCAACCGCCTATTATTACCTCAGGATTGTGAATCCCAAGTACTCATTTAAGGCTGAGTCGACCTAAGTACCCAAACTGTTTTTATTTTAATAAAAATAGTCGGCTGATGCAACGCTAGGTGTGGGAATCGAACCCACTACCTTGAGATTGGTAAAAGAGAGCCTGTACCTCTACGCCACCGGGCACCTTACGGAGTTATTTTACGTTGAAAATTTCCAAAAAAAATGATTTTTTGTTCAAATTTTGAGAACCACTGGATCTTTTCTGGATTTTCTTTCTTGTAAATTTAATCTACTACCTATGTTGCCATATTATCAAGAAATTATGTTTTTAACTAAAAACTAAAAAAAAATCAAAAAATTCCGAATTTTCAAAAAAAAAATTCGCGAAAAAAACCTCATAGGCGTTTTTTTGGGGTTGAACTATACTACCATCAGTTAAAATATTTTTTCATTCGCCTCGGTTGATTATATGAAAACGGAAAGATGTAGAAACAAAATATTTTATGGGTATATGTAGACAGATAATGTGCATAATTTAAAATTATTTTGAAATGTACAGGGTGTGTCAGAACTAAGATCCATACCAAAGTTATATTTTTTCTTATGGAACACCCTCTATTTTATTTCATTTTTTTGGATTCTTTGGCATAAAATAAAATTTATTATAAAGGGTTTAATATGTTTAAATGCTTTGTTTTTGGGATATTTAAAAGATATTTAAATATGCATGACGCAAGCTGACACGCCGCGCGACAAAGGAAGCAGGAGTGAGCCGCCGTTACCAAGCAGTGATGCGCGACTGTCTTGGCCGACGGTTACTGGTTTGTGTTGGTTTGGAATTGTCGAAATACATCGAAAAATAGCGAAAAAACAAAAATACGTATTTTAAATTGTTGAGTGAAACATGTATTTTCTAGATTGAAAGTAGTTCGTAAAGTGGCGGTAAGAGACAATAAACTTTACTAAAAAATTTGATTGGTTCCTTAAATGTGTAATACAGGGGTATTAAAAAGTGCTGAAGTCTATTTTGAATAGTTATTTTACATAAAAACTTCGTTATTTCAAATGCAACACTATGTATTTTGTAAACAAGTCGAAGCAATTTAAATGCTCTTTCAAACTATATTAGGGTTTCCTATACCTATCTGGCTCAGATTTTGAATAAAAGAGATTTTTCAATAAAGCGGCAATCAAGATGGCTGGTGTCGCCATGTCAATTTGTTAGTGACAGTTAGTAGCTATTTTCAAAATCGACATTAGATTTACATGACTTTATCTAAATTTATACCAGTTTACTTTTTATTTAATTTACCTTATAATAGTTTAATAAGTAAGTATTTATTATTTTATCAAGAAAATAACAAATAGTTGTTTTGATTTATGTATATTACAATGACTTGTAGATATATTATGATTTTCTATAAAAGAAGTTCAGGTAAGGCATATTCATTTTCTTTCACTTCCAAAGACAGGTTTCTGCCTACTAGGATTTACCACACTATCAGCTTTGCAGGAAATAGGAAAAGTATTTTTTCAAAGGAACGTTTGTCAAGAAAAATTGCTATTTGGATATCTTTGAGCATAAAACCCTTGAGGCGATTATTTTCAAAGGAACGTTTGTCAAAGTTAACAATTGCTTAAGTTTTGGATATCTTTGAGCATAAACCCTTGAGAGCCAAGAAGCAATTGTCCTCACAAAATAAAAAATCACTAGTAACATATATCTATTCCTTCCACCAGCAGATACTGCTTCATTTTCTTTGATAAAATATTAAATACTTACATTAACATTATTAGAGTAGAATTAAATTAAAATAACCTTGTTATAAATTTAAATAAAGTCCATAAACTAATGTCGATACAAAAAAATAACTACTAAGTGTCACTAAAGAAAAATGCCATGGCGATGGTACCAGCTTGACCTGATTACAATTGAGAAAATCGCTCAAAAAATCTGAGCCAGGCTAGGTATAGGAAACCCATATAGTCTGAGCATTAAATCAAGCTCGACTTATTTAAAAAATACATAGTGTTGCGAAATAACGAAGTTTTTATGTAAAAATATATTTAAATAGACCAGCACTGGATACCCCTATTAAAGGAAGCAATCAAATTTCTCAGTAAAGTTTATTTCTGGCTTGGAGGTCAGCACAAAAATTACTCCTGAAAATAGTAATGGCCAAGGTGTAGACAAATTTTTTATAATAGCATGCATATTTAAATATCTTTTAAATATCTCAAAACCAAAGCTTCTTAAACATATTAAACCCCTTACAATAAATATTGTATTTATGTCCAAGAACTGAAAATTAAATAAAAATACCGGGTGTTCCATAAGAAAAAATATAACTAATATGAATCTTAATTCTGACACACACCTGCGAAAATGAAACTAATTATTAAATTATGCGCACTGTCTCCATATATTCATAAAATATTTTGTTTCACCATCTTTCCGTTAGCTCGTATAACCGAGGCGAACTGAAGTGCGCCACCCTGTATAATAATATATACTTAAAAATTACTAGTTTTTATAATATTTTTTAATTTGTTTAAACAACAAGTGTTAGATTTCAGTGTCAATCGAAATCAAAATTGTCAATAAAGCTTTGTTTCTGAATTTGGAGTACTTACTAAAATTTGGTAGGATAATTTTATAAACATGAAGATGAAGACATATGTAAAAGATATTGAAAGTTTACATGCCGCAAGGTGTTCTAAATATATTTATGAATTTTTGAATATTTAAAAACTAAAAAAGTCTGAAATTTTTTAAAAGGTGCACGCTATATATGTATGAACAGTTTTTTTCTGATAGATTTTACAAAACTCTTCAAATTTTTATTAAGTATATCATGTACCTATTTTTACTAGTTAGCGATTTATTCCGATTTTTGCTAGTTTTAAACCTATATTTTCAACGCAATTAGGCTTAACACTTAAACCAAAATTGGGCTTAACTCTCCTACCAAATTTTAGTAGTCCAACTTCAGAAATAATTTTCAACGCAATTAGGCTTAACACTCAAAAACCAATTGGGCTTAAACTCTCCTACCAAATTTTAGTAGTCCAACTAGAAATAATGGCATCACTGGCTTTTTACTACACTGAAATCGAACATTTGTTTAAACAACTTTATTATTATATTAAATATTAGACAAACTATTTAATTTTAGATATATAACGCATTAAACCGTGTGTGTCCAACAAGGTTGGGGCGCCCCTGTGCCCTTAATGGCACCCCTGTAACTTTTTATTTTTTCACATAAAAAATAAAAGATTTGGTATGTTAATTATATGACATAAATTAGGATATATTGACGTAGTCAATTGAGGCGTCCGGATTGCACGCAACGACCTTAGCGCGCGTGACCGCGGGCAGCACAGTAGGCAAGCGAGGACAGCGACGCGCCGATTTACCAAAAAATAAATAAATTTTAAACCCGCCGTCATTTCGTTAATAATTATCGTATCGTGTTGATTTTTGCATAGAAATACTCATGAGTCTTTAGCGCTTCCAACAAGCCTAAATAACTGGATTATTTTTTACATTTTCGATTTGTTTACATTGCACGAGCATATTTTAACTTTGAGATAAAAATCTCTGTTATAAATTTTAAAACTGACAGATATGAATACTGTCATTTAATTAGTTATACATTTAGTTACAACATATTCAAAATTTAGGTCTATCGGTTTATGCTAGCAGTAATAACGAGTATAAGTAAAAAAATGGTCAGTACAACGCTCGCCGTTTTTAGCGCACGTTCAATTTTGGTTTTAGTTTTAGCGCTATTTTTACAGAAAATAAATTCTGAACTTTGATCAAATGACAAGAACATTATCATTGCCGATATCTCCTGGTTATAATGTAGTTCTTTTTTCAAAATATTGCATTGTTTTAGCTTAAAAAAACTTGAATTATGCGGCTTTTTTGCGAGAGCTACCGGCGCGGCGCTGCGTTAATAAAGAGAGGGCTATGTACGTCAATCGAAAGACAGTATTTGCGATAGTCTTTTGTTTACACGGAGTATAGAAAATTTTTGCCACAGCTTGTTTACTACCAGTAGTATTTGTGCGTTTTTTTAAATTATTTATTATTAAATAGAGGGAAATGCGACCGAAAAGAAAGGTCAAAAGTTAATAGAAATCCGGATAAATGGAAGTGCAATATTTCCAAAAAATCTCGTGACGAGGTAAAATTACAGTCTCTTGTGGCTATGATTGACGTACATAGCCATCTCTTTATTAACGCAGCGCCGGTAGCTCTCGCAAAAAAGCCGCATAATTCAAGTTTTTTTTAAGCTAAAACAATGCAATATTTTGAAAAAAGAACTACATTATAACCAGGAGATATCGGCAATGATAATGTTCTTGTCATTTGATCAAAGTTTACAATTTATTTTCTGTAAAAATAGCGCTAAAACTAAAACCAAAGCTGAACGTGCGCTAAAAACGGCGAGCGTTGTACTGACCATTTTTTTATTTATACTCGTTATTACTGCTAGTATAAACCGATAGACCTAAATTTTGAATATGTTGTAACTAAATGTATGACTAATTAAATGATAGTATTCATATCTGTCAGTTTTAAAATTTATAACAGAGATTTTTATCTCAAAGTTATAATATGCTCGGGCAATGTAAACAAATCGAAAATATAAAAATAATCCAGTTATTTAGGCTTGTCGGAAGCGCTAAAGACTTATGAGTATTTCTATGCAAAAATCAACACGTTACGATAATTATTAACGAAATGACGGCAGGTGTAAAATTACTATTTTGTTAAATCGGCGCTGTCTCGCTTGCCTACTGGGCTGCCCGCGGCCACGCGCTAAGGTCGTTGTGCAATCCGGACGCTCAATTGTTTTCGGTCACTTCCTCTTTTACAGGAAATGACTACAACTTTTGATTTTTAAATGGCTCCCTCGGTATTTTGTTACTTTATTTGATAGAAAATGTCACTCGGGGTAGAATGATATATCATATGTCAACTTTTGACATTTTTGAATATAGTTTATTTTAAATTGCAACATGCGATTCATAAAGACAATTTGACACGAAATACCAAGTGTGTGGTACCAAGTTATTCGTAAAAAATGCTTTTTCCAGATACGCTAATGAGCCACCTTCGTTCCATTTGAATACATTCAGAACTAACTAAAAATATGATTTGGGCATATTTTGACCGGCCAGGACAAGACACTAAAAACATTAACAAATCAAATCTATTTTTCCAAGGCTCCTTGATTAAAAATTAGTGTTTTTAATACAACCCGCTAGATTGAAATTTTAAATACAATTTTGTTTTAAGCGAAAATGTCAAAAGTTACAAACGATATGTCATTATATTCAGAGTGTCGTTTCCTATCCAACAAAGTAAAAAATACCCAAGGTGTCATTTAAAAATCAAAAGTTGTATTCATTCCGGTGAAACAGGAAGTGACCGAAAAGAATTGAATACGTCAATCATTTCTAATTTATGTCTTATACTAACACACCAAATCTCGTTTTTTTAACTGAAAAAATAAAAACGTTATAGGTGTGAGCCACTTTTGAGGCGCACCCGGTATACAGAAAAGTAATAGAATTTTACGCAGATTCTAAAAATAAAGTATTGTATAAACAACATAATATGTTATATCCGCTATACTTTTTTGAAGCCTCTGTATAGTCTGTAATAAATTTAAAATGTATACCTTAACCTTCCCTATATTTTTTATTTTTAACATTTTTTTGTAAACTTGAAAACAAATAAGATAATGGACTTACTCTATCGTTGACTGACCTTGCAACCTAGAGGGTATTAATTCTTTCATTATAGGTTTTTGCCATTATAAATATCTAGTTTGTGGCTTCTCTTCCATGAATACTGACAAATATTCCAAAAAAGTATGTTTTAGTATAGATAACTTTACAAATCTCTCTTATACTCAATTTCGCTACGCACAATACTCCATTGTTACCCAAACACGGAAATTCCAGTTTACGAGGTTCATTTAACCGTAAACAAATGAAATTTTATACTTAATTGATCCTACAAGAGCTCGTGCGGTTACAAAGGGAGAATAAAAAACTTTTAGAACTAATCTCGTTCATCGCTCGCACTCGTTCAACGGGCGCTATTTTTCCGAAATACCATAAAAACCGCTTTCCTTAGGGTCAGAAAGGTATAACGTGCGTTTAAATGTATTTTTCGAACGCAATTTTACAGCAAATTAACTTTCAATTCGATTTCGCACGGTGTCAGTGGATTTTTTCTGCTGTTGGAGGGACAAAGGAAAATGGGGAAAATTGTACTCAATTTTTGGGCAATTTAGTTTTTTTCTTTAAATATGAATGATTTTCTTTAAAATGAATATGAATTTTTTCTTTAAATATGATTCCTTTTGAAGAAAAGAAGGAAAAAATTGGGAACAAGGGAACAAATAGGGATGGGTTGGGTTGGTCTTAAATAAGTGCAAATATTTTAGGGGTAGTATATTTTGATCCCAGAAACACATTATAAGTTTTTTTTCGTCATTTTTTGGAAAACATTTTTTTTTTAAATTTTTAGTTAGAAATCATAATATCTTCATAATATCGCAACACAGATAGTAGATTAAATTTACAAGAAGAAAACCCAGAAAAGATCCAGTAGTAGTTCAAAATTTAAGCAAAAAATGTATTTTTTTAATTTTCAAAGTAATTTATCTCGGTTATTTTGAACTTATTTGAAAAACGGCATAGAGAAAATATGGTTGCACTTATTTAAGACTCATTCTGTATAATGGTGGAATAGTATATTGAGGAGTGCCTAATTTTGATTTCTTAAACAATGTCTTTAACATATTCTATTAACAGTTTATTATGCTGTACTTTATAAGTGAAGATATTAAGTTGAACCACCTTGTTCCAATCATGGTTCAACTTAATATCGAGGATTGTAGCAAAAATATCGTGATTGTCTCTGCATACTTTCCGGGTGATGGGCAGACACCGCCTCCGGAAGTAGAGGAGCTCGCGCGATTCTGCAGCCAACGGCGACTACCTCTGCTATTGGGATGTGACTCCAATACGCACAGTGAGGTATGGGGAAGCACTAATACTAACACTAGAGGTGAGTGTTTACTAGAATTCCTCTTAGCATACAATTTTGAAGTTCTCAATATAAGGAACACCCCCACGTTTGTGACAAAAACGCGGGCGGAAGTATTAGATTTATAAATCGGGAGTGCTAGTGTAACTAGTTACGTGAAAGATTGGAGGGTCTCAACGGAACCTTCCCTATCAGATCACAGAACCATCGAGTTCAAATTAGGAGGAATCATACTCCAAACTGAAATTCGAAGGGAGAATCCAAGAAAAACCGATTGGGAACTATACCACACCAATCTCGTAGACAACCTGGACCAAATAGATGCAGGTAGGGCTAGGAACCACCTGTATCTAGAATTGTACGCAAAGGAAGTCAGTGGTGCAATATTGGATGCATATGAATCTAGTTGCCCCACAAGTAAGGGCATACAAAAAAGTAACAACAATCCCTGGTGGAACAAAAAGCTAGACAATCTTAGATCGGAGGTTCGACGACTCTTCAACAGAGCCAAACCCAGCGGCGAATGGCAGCTCTACGCCGAGAAATTAACTGAGTATAATAAGAAGATTAGAAGGGCAAAGCGGTCTGACTTCGGATGCTTTTGCGAAAACATCACTTCAACTACTTATGCAGCTAGGCTACACCAAGCTATGGCCAAGAGTGGGCCCATCCCCAACATGGCACTTAAGAAACCTGACGGAAGCTACACGGAAGGAGATGAAGAGAGAGCTAACCTCCTACTTTATACACACTTTCCAGGTAGCATATTGTCAAGGTCAAGGGCTAAATGTATTACTGGTTGCCTGCACAACCGCAACGTGTCAAGAAAATGGCGTATCCGCAGAAATTAAAAATGTATTACTGGTTGCCTGCACAACCGCAACGTATCCGCCAGAAATTAAAAGACTTTTTCAGGCGCCATCTCTTAGTCAAGTCGAGAAGTAAGGGAATCAGACAATGGAATTGTCTGGTATGAAGAAGTGCGCTTTCCGAGAATTGGGGAAATTTCGAGAAGCAGTCAATAGAGTATATAAGCCGGAGCCATCGACCACTGAGACAGTTTTTTGAAATTTGAATATACCGCGTGGAAATTGAAAATCGGACAATTTGGTGAAGGAATCTTATAAATAGTTAGTTGTTGTGTGTTATAAGTTAGTAATTGTGTATAAAGTAAGAAAAATAAATTCGTTAAGTATTTTATCGTGAGTTTAAATTAGTGGACCCACGGAATCCGTAACAATTGGTGTCAGAAGTGGGATTCAAGAGGATTTTAAGAAGAAATTAAGTGGATTGGAAGATTTAGACCGAATTAGAGTATTTTTATGGTTGGTACAAGGGAGCAAGTGAAGAAAATGGAGGAAGTAAGCAAATTATTGGGCGATTTTATGGAGAATATGAGAAGAGAAAGCAAAAGATAAAGAAGAGGAAAAATTACAACGACAAAAAAGAAAAACAAGAAGAACAGGACCGGCTTGAGAAAATTTTCGGAGATTTGAAATTCCAACAACAACAAGATAAACAGGAAGAACAGGACTGGCTTGAAAAAATTTTCCAAGATTTGAAAATTCAACGACAACAAGACAAAGAAGAAGAACAGGACCGGCTTGAGAAAATTTTAGGCAATTTAGAAATTCGTCAGAAGAATGAATGGAGGAAATTTTAGAAGATATAGAAACGCGCCGCCAGAAAGAAAGACAAGAAGATCAGGACCGTCTTAAGAAAACTTTAGAAAATCAAGAAATTCGACTTCAGAAAAGCTTGGGGGAACAGCAACAAGCAATGTTGGAAGTACGTTGCCAGGAACAGCAGAATCACTTCCAAGAAGCCGTAGAAGATCTGGAGGAGCGCCTTCAGCAGAAGATAGAAAGGTTGGAGATGGACCTACAGAAGACCAAGGCACAAGTAAGAACACCTGGTGTTCCGGGAACTGCGAACCTTAAGGCCCCGACCTACGATGGACAAACGACATGGACGATGTACCACCGCCAGTTTGAAGCAGCGGCTGCTGCCAACGGATGGACCGACCACGAGAAAGCAGCGGCACTTGTCATCGCGCTGCGTGGCCCTGCCCTGGAACTGCTGCAAACTATTCCTGCAGCCCAACAGCAGGAATACCAAACTTTGGTCGCTGCACTGGACAGAAGATATGGCGACCAACATCGACGCCAACTTTACCAGGCCCAGATCAAGACACGCCTGCAGAGGTCCGGAGAGATCTGCAGGAATTTGAAGCAGACTTACGTCGGCTGGTACACCTGGCATATCCAGAAGCACCGGAAGGATTTAGGGAGGAACTCGCTGCTCAGTGCTTTATCAGCGGACTGAGGGACAACGAATTAGAGAGGGCGCTGCAAATATCCCGATTTTCTACCAGCAGCGAAGCACTGGTCAGGGCGCTGGAAATCGAAGCTGCTTTTAGCGCCATCCCTAGACCGAAGATAAGATCGGTAGCGGTCGAGGAACAGCCCGAAAACACTCACAGAGGTTTGGAGGAGATGTGTAAGAAAGTCGACAAACTATGTGAGCTACTAATAAACAAGGGAGTCAGCAACACCCAGACAGAAAACCAGAGAAGATTCCAGGACATAAGGTGCTTTAGAGGTGGCAGGAATGGCCACATTAAACGGTATTGCCGCGTTCAAATGCGATCCCGTTCACCATCCAGAGAACGTAGGCACCAGGAAAACTAAAATCAGTCAATACTAAGGGGCGAGTATTGACTGGGGAGAACAGAGCCCCAAGGATTTTTTCCATTAGAAATCTAGGAAGAACCGCTGACAGTTTGGTGATCGACGGGAAAGTCAATGGAAAGGGAATCCGAATGACAGTGGACACTGGCGCTATGGTTTCGTTGGTGCGGGCTAACTCAGTGCAAGGATTGAAGCTGGTGCCTCTGAGAAGAAGAGTGTGTTTACGTACAGTTACGGGGGAAATGGCCGTTGTACGGAGAGGCTATCGTCGAACTGAAGTTAGGAAATTTGAAGTTCCAGCATAGCGTTTTAGTGGCAGATATTGAAGATGACTTCATCTTGGGCATGGATGTGATTCGTCAACATGGATTTTCGTTCGATCACCAGAGAAATATCTTAAATATTGGAAATGAAGAGTTCATGTTATCTCCAGACGAGGGACCAGGCAGAATGGATGTAAGATCAGCGGAAACTGTGGTGATACCTGGTAATACCGAGAAGATCGTATTCGGTAAAGTGGAGAAAATCGCTGGGTGCTGTGTTGGACTGGTACAAAGTGGCGACAAGAAACAAGATAGGTACTTAGTAGGAAAATCATTGGTGAACACCGACAAGAATATACCGATCAGAATTGCGAATGTTTTCCCGAATTGTGTCAAGATTCAAAAAGGTGACAAGATAGCCATCTGCGCACCTGTAAGAAGTGTCACCCGATGTGATGAAGTGTCGTCAGCTGTTACACAAATGGCATCCAAAGAAACACTAAAACATCTAGAACAGCCATGCGATCACCTAACACCTGAGGAGAAACAGAAGGTTAAGCAGTTCCTGCTAAAGCATGGCAGTATTTTTGAGAAGAACAACAGTGGAAGAACGATTTTGTGAAGCACCGGATTAATACTGGTCATGCTCAGCCGATTCGACAACGTCCTAGAAGAGTTCCCCTTTCCAAACAACAAGAAATGGAGACAATGGTAGATAAGATGTTAGAAGAGGGAGTAATCGAAGAATCATCAAGTCCATGGTCATCTCCTGTTGTTTTGGTGACGAAGAAAGATGGTAGTACACGATTCTGCGTGGACTATAGGAAGCTCAATGACGTCACTAAGAAAGATAGCTACCCACTGCCACGTATAGATGACACATTAACAACTCTGGCAGGTTTGTGCTGGTTCTCCACCTCGACTTAAAGAGTGGATACTGGCAAGTTGGTCTGGACGAGGACGATAAAGAAAAAGACGGCTTTTTTCTACAGGAAGCGGCCTATACCAATTCAAGGTTATGTCATTTGGATTATGCAATGCTCCAGCCACTTTCGAACGTCTCATGGAGGTGGTGTTAACAGGATTAACTTGGAAAACGTGCTTGGTTTACCTCGACGATGTATTGGTTATGGGAAGAACTTTTGAGGAGCATTTGCGAAATTTAGAAGAAGTCTTCGGCCGCATACGGAATGCTCACCTGTACTTGAACCCGAAGAAGTATAGCTTATTCCAGCGACAAGTGGAATTTTGGGTCATGTAGTCTCGGCAGACGGAATTTACACCGATCAGAAGAAAATCGCTGCAATCAAAGATTGGCCTAAACCTCGCGACAAACATGAACTTAGAAGTTTTCTGGGTTTATGCACCTATTACAGAAGATTTGTCAAGGGATTTGCCAATATAGCTGCACCCTTACATAGACTTACAGGTGATGAAGTCGGCTACGAATGGAACACCGACTGTGATGTAGCCTTTGGAAGACTTAAGACGGCTTTATGTTCAAGTCCTATTCAAGCCTACCCACAACAACAAGGGAGGTATATCCTGGATACCGACGCCAGCAACATCGGCATCGGTGCAGTGCTATCACAAGTGCAAGATGGCGAAGAACGAGTGATAGAATATTACAGTCGAGTTCTATCTAAACCAGAAAGGAATTACTGCGTTACCCGGAAGGAGCTGCTAGCAATTGTGAAGGCAGTTGATCATTTTCATAAATACCTGTATGGCCAAGAATTTTTAATTAGGACAGATCATGCGGCTCTCAAATGGCTTATGGAGATGAAACAACCTGAAGGTCAAATAGCACGATGGCTCGAGAAGCTCCAGCAGTATCACTTTACCATCCAACATCGTGCTGGAAAGATGCATGGTAACGCAGACGGTTTATCCAGAAGACCCTGTCAAATCGATTGTAAGCACTGCAGTAAAACGGAACAACGTGAAATTACTGTCATGATAAGGAGTTTTAAGCTTGGAACCGATGAACAGTGGACGACGACACAATTGAGGAACGACCAAATGGAAGATCCAGACATCGGAGCAATACTACGGCTCAAGGAAGGTAACGGCGAGAGACCACCGTGGCAGGATATTGCAAACAGAGGGCTCGTTTTCAAAGCTCTCTGGGCTCAGTGGAACTCACTGGTTATTGAGAATGGATTGTTAAAGCAAGTCAAGGAAGGTAACGGCGAGAGACCACCGTGGCAGGATATTGCAAACAGAGGGCTCGTTTTCAAAGCCTCTGGGCTCAGTGGAATTCACTGGTTATTGAGAATGGATTGTTAAAGCGCACGTGGGAAAGTGTGGATGGCAGGACAGTAACAACTCAGTTACTGGTGCCAAGGAAGAAAGTTACCCAGGTATTGGAAGAAATTCACGGTGGTAAACTGAGCCCATCTTGGAGTAAACAAGACCTTGAGCAAGCTGAGAGATCGTTTTACTGGGTGGATTATGCGAAGATGTCAAGAAATGGTGTCGACAATGTAAAACTTGTGCAGCCAGCCAAGGACCAAGCACTCGCTCTAGGGGAAAAATGAAACAATATAACGTTGGACTGCCATTCGAAAGAATCGCTGTTGACATTGCAGGCCCATTCCCTGAAACGCACAAGGGCAACAAGTACGTTTTAGTAGCGATGGATTATTTCAGTAAATGGCCAGAAGTTTTTGCCATTCCAAACCAAGAAGCATCGACTGTAGCTGAAGTATTGGTCAATAATGTCTTCAGTAGATTTGGAATTCCCTTAGAGCTTCACACTGACCAAGGAAGGAACTTCGAGTCAAGACTGTTCCAGAAGATGTGTGATCTGCTTGGTATTCACAAGACTAGGACAACAGCTTTACATCCGCAGTCTGATGGGATGGTCGAAAGATTCAATAAGACCATTGAAGAACACCTCTCGAAAATGGTGGCCGAACATCAAAGAGATTGGGATCAACACATACCGCTGTTCCTAATGGCGTATAGAAGTGCAGTTCACAACACCACCGGACTTTCACCATCGAAGATTTTATTTGGTCGAGAATTACGGTTGCCTTGTGACTTGGTGTTCGGATCACCAGACGACGGCACCACAAATGTAGAGGACTACGCGGATGAACTGAAGGAAAGGTTAATGGAAATTCATAAGGCCGTAAGAAGTAAGATTACGCTAGCCAGTGACCGGATGAAAGCTCGTTACGACCTCAGAGCTAATTCTACGGGATTTCAACAGGACGATATGGTATGGTTATATAACCCACAGCGCAAGAAAGGGAGGTCCCCAAAGTTAACTCCAGCATGGGAAGGTCCTTATACAGTCATCAAGAGGATAAATGATGTTGTGTACCGGATTCAAGGCAGCCCTAGAAGTAAGATGAAAGTAGTTCATCTGGATCGATTGAAGAGATACCAGACAGGAAACCTTGATCGGGACAATCAAATCTGAGAAGGGGGCAATGTCAAGGTCAAGGGCTGTAATGTATTACTCGTTGCCTGCACAACCGCAACGTGTCAAGAAAAATGGCGTATCCGCCAGAAATTAAAAATGTATTACTGGTTGCGTGCACAACCGCAACGTGTCAAGAAAATGGCGTATCCGCCAGAAATTAAAAGACTTTTTCAGGCGCCATCTTTTAGTCAAGTCGAGAAGTAAGGGAATCAGACAATGGAATTGTCTGGTATGAAGAAGTACGCTTTCCGAGAATTGGGGAAATTTCGAGAAGCAGTCAATAGAGTATATAAGCCGGAGCCATCGACAACTGAGACAGTTTTTGAAATTTGAATATACCGCGTGGAAATTGAAAATCGGACAATTTGGTGAAGGAATCTTATAAATAGTTAGTTTGTTGTGTGTTATAAGTTAGTAATTGTGTATAAAGTGAGAAAATAAATTCGTTAAGTATTTTATCGTGAGTTTAAATTAGTGGACCCACGGAATCCGTAACAATATCTATTGATACGCAGTAGTCCGACCGAACCCCACAATCCTCGCAGGGAAGACTGGGAGCGGCCAAGCTAGTAATAACAGAACAAAAACTGAAATGGGCTATTGACACCTTTCAGCCTTATAAAACAGCAGGAATAGATGGGATTTTTCCTGCCCTTCTAAAGAAGGGTCAGGAAATAGCTACACTCCATCTATTAAACATTACAAGAAGAGCGAAAGTCATCTTCATACCCAAAATAGGCAAAACTGACTGGGCTAGCCCCAAATCAGTTAGGCCTATTAGTCTCACATCGTTCATATTAAAAACGATGGAGAAAGTAGTAGACAACCATATTAGAGTAAATCATCTACAGGTTAAACCACTGCACGATAGTCAGCATGCATATAGAGCGGGCAGATCCACAGAAACTGCTCTGTACCAGTTAACTGAGCTAATACAGGCTAGCCTGGATAGCAAAGAAACAGCACTTTGTGTCTTGTTGGACATTGCAGGGGCGTTTGACAATATACCTCACAAGGTGGTCAAACGATCTCTTGAAACAAGAGGGGTGAACAGTACGATATTTCGCTGGTTTTGGGAAATGCTCTCAACACGAACAGCAGAGGCTGAGATAGGTACCAAAACTATAGTTGTTAAAACAACGCAAGGAACTCCACAAGGTGGAGTGACTTCCCCCCTACTGTGGAGCTTGGTAGTGGATGAACTACTGGAAGAATTAACTCTAGCGGGAATACACTGCATAGGGTACGCAGATGACATAGTCATCATTGCACGGGGAAACATGAAGGCACCCTGTATGATATTATCCAAAGAGGACTCCGCATCGCAGAGAGATGGTGCAAGACTGTCGGGCTGAGTATTAACTCAGATAAAACCGCAGTAGTGCCATTCACCAGAAAGCGAAGTTTGAAAAACTTGAAAAGAATACATCTAGATGGAAAGGAAATACTGCCATCACAGGAAGTGAAATATCTGGGAATAACCCTGGATAGTAAACTTCTCTGGAACAGGTATATTAAGAACATTACCAGCAAAACCACAAAGGCTCTCATGATATGCAGAAGACTGGCGGGAAATAGGTGGGGCTGCGGCCCTAACATTTTGCGTTGGATGTATACCATGATAGTGAGACCCATGATTACTTATGGAGCAGTTGCTTGGTATACAAAACTAGAGCAACGTACAGCAAGGCAAAACCTGTGCAAAGTACAGAGACTGGCATGTATCTGCATCACAGGTGCCATTAGAACATGTCCAACAGCAGCAATGGAGGTCATTCTAGACCTAACACCACTGCACATCGTCGTCGGCAGTTATGCCAATGCGACAATGATTAGAATGGTCATTGACGGAAACAGTACTGGGAGAATTTTCAGGTCGGGGGCTTGGAACACCCTCAAAAATAAAATTCCACTTCTCCACCTCCCAGTGGATGACATACCAATAATTTACAACTTTGAGAAACACCTCACTGTAGTATTGAGTAATAAAAAGAATTGGAAGAAAGAAACGCTTACTCAGCATATAAAAGACCATACCATCACTTGGTATACTGATGCTTTCAAAACCAAAGCAGGGACAGGGATAGGAGTATTTGGGCCGAAAACTAAATACTCCGAACTAATGGGCACCTACCCCAGTATCCTTCAGGCAGAAATTTACGCTATCGAAAGATGCGTACAATTTATCTTAGATAGAAACTATCGAAAACAGGAAATTGCCATCCTATCCGATAGTCAAGCAGCACTTAACGCGATCAACTCAGTAACCATCAATTCGAAGTTGGCCAAAGAATGCCTAGAGAAGCTTAACAAATTAGGCAAAGAAAATAAAGTCGGTGTAGTTTGGGTGCCTGCTCACCAAGGGATAGAAGGCAATGAAAAAGCAAATGATCTAGCTAGAAAAGAAGCGAACACTCCACTAACTGGACCAGAACCGTTCTGTTTTCCTAACGGGAACCAACTGAAAGCGGAACTGAAGAATCTGGAAGACTCCATCCGTAATATAGAATGGGTGTCCTCCAACGGTCTAAGACACTCGAAAAAGTTCCTTAGAACTTATGACAGAGAAAAATCAAAGGTTTTCCTTGGTTTAAGTAAAAACAATCTTCGGATTGTCACGGGGTTTCTAACAGGACACTGTCTCCTCAACGAACACCTCAGTAGGCTGAAACTGAGAAACATGAACCTTGGTACGTCTGATGTCGAGGATGGAGAGCTGGCCTCTGTGGAGCCGTCTCAGATACTGGCTTTCTTAAAGCCCTGAGACTGTATGATGAGTTATAACTCGTTACAACTCAAGAAAGGGGAACACACAATAGATCTATAAGGTTGCGGTGATTAACTCTCCTTCTAAACATTCTACATTCTACATGCTGTACTTTGGGGTCGCTCTCAGGGGTTGGGTAAAGCTGGTGTGTAGCTGAAGGAAATATATATTATATTTTAGAAATCTGCTTAAGGCTTCCAAACACACGTGCTTTGATTAAGGCTTGATTAAGGTTTGCAGAGCTTCAGCATTTGCCATAAAATAGCGAGCAATTTGTTACAAAACCATATAAATTATATACCACTGTAATCACGAAACTTCAATCTATTTCCGTATTGTAACGGAAATTAAAATTATGTCTTTATTTTCGAGAAAATTTAGTCCAAATATAAGGAATATTTTGTTGATGTCTGACCATCAAAATCTTAAAAATATAGAGGTTGTCTAAAAATGTGCTACAATACGGATATAGTATAATCCTTTATCTTTAATTTCCTTTTTCATTTGTGTAAAAATACCTAGCCAGTTTTACATAAAACGTTAAATGCCGAACGCTTATTTTGCTACTTTTTCGGACTAGTGAAATGGACTCTTATTTTTTTGTGCTCTATGATATGTTTCCAATTCCGGCAAATTTCTTAGAATTTTTTCGCGTTAACTGACACAAATTGATAACTAGTTGTTAAAGTTTAACTGAGGAGCAGACTTACTAAATGCATTTTGTCCATTTTTTAAGATTTTCAACCAAAGGTGGCATAACAAACTACATACACAGAGTTACAATATTACGTCAGAAATGACGTTTTTAATGCATTTGATCCCATTCGAATTAAATGGTGAAAACTATGACTTTCTATGTGCTCTATGTTCATTGGCGGTAGACAAACAAACAGAAAAGTATGTCCGTAAGATGCTGTAGACATACTGCTATTTGTTTGTCATTGTCAGATAAAGAGTTTTTTTTTGTACTACAACTTCTCTATTTTTTTGAATAATACTACTTAAAATAATGAATGGAACTACGACTGGGAACCATGCACTTGGAAATATGGACCGTAGTAGCAGAAAAATAAAGAGATATTTCACGCCTAAAAAATTTTTCGGGATTTTTCAATTTTTTAAGATATCATCAAAACTAGATTTTTCATATGTAGGTGTACTATTTTTATATTTTTTATCCAATTTTCATTTCTACTGGTTTTTCGGTAAGTTTCCTGTAAAAAGCATAGCAGTTTATCTGTGTTTGCCAAAATTCGAAAAAATTGATAAAATGCATCTAGAAAGTCTGCTCCTCAACTAATTTGACAGCTATGTTGAAGCAATCAGGCATCAGGCAAATCAGACATATCACAGCCACTTAAATCTCATCAAAAAATAAATATTTACTGATAAAAATGCAGATTTTTTGGTAAATATTTTTTTGTTTGAGATGTAGGCAACCGTGTCAGTTAAATAGTATTTTGAAGAGACATGCGTTCCTCTTTGAATATCGGACTAATATACTGGGTGATCCATCTAAAATAAATCAGTAACTTGATTTTAAAATTGAATTTTTTTCAAAAAAAGAAAAAAATGGCGACTAGTAGTGTTTGTTTATTTTGTGATCGGGAAGTAAAACGAAGTCAGGCTTCTGTAGAGTGTGTTACATGCTGCTCTTGGGTGCATAAGGGCTGTACGGGGCTCTCTAAATCGGACTATGACAAAGTTACTACTGATTTTCGTAAGAACGATTCGAACCACTACCAGCATATTATTGCCAAGGCATGTCGAATGATGGGATTAATTATTAGAACATCTAGGATTTTAGGGATTTGCGCTCTTTGGTTGTGCTTTTCACTTCCCTGGTGTGCTCAGTGTTGGAGTATTGTCCATTTGGTGCCTCTATTGTCTTCCACATAAAAAGCCGCATTGAGGCCGTGCAGAACAGGTTTCTGAGACATCTTCGATATAGATGTGGGCCAGACATTCAGACATGGGGTGGGTGTATTGAGAGAGCACCTTGCGTTGAGTTTGTTGGAGGACAGAGAGTGATTATTTTAGATATGTGTTTTATGTTAAAATTGTCAAATAATACTATAATTTCACCTGACTTACTACAACGAATAAACTTTGCAGCTAACCCAAGAAATTTTAGGTATAATGTGTTGGCTAGTGGTAGATTTAACACGAGGCATTCCCAGAATATGCCTCTTAATCGGCTTATTTCATATGTCAATGCCAATGAAGACCTTGACTTTTGGGGGTAAGTGTCTTTAAATACATTTAGAACTAGATTGGGAGGAAGTATCCTCTGAGTGCAATGTGTAAAAGCATATTTTTCTTGTCTTAAAAGTATATGTATTATATCTTGTTGTATACATTTTTGAATGTTTTTAAGAGTGTTGAAGTGTCTATATAATTTTATTTTTTACTTTATATTTGTATTTTTTACTTTTTGGACCCTGTAGAGTAGTAAGTAGTAAAAATAGGAATAATCAAAATAGCCATTACATAAATTTTATGGTAATATGAATTAATTTATCACGAGTTTCTTTCAAAGTGGACTCCATTTTATTCAGTCCTTTATAAATTTCTAGCCGGCATGCTACAAATGATTTCTTTCGAATATTTTTCATTCACATATCTTCAAAGGTTCCAACCATAAATTATTTTAATATGAACGCGATAGCGGATGATAAGTGACCGTAACCCTACGGTTAACGTTACATTATAGCACATTGGGTTTTGCCCAGGCATAAGTTTAAATAAGTGGTCATTTCTACACCATTATATTATAAAATATTATTAGTTTTACGTGTTTTTAATAGAATATGTTACCTTGTTTGTTTACTAAGTAATTGTGAAATGATTTAATTTTACTTAATTCTACCAACTAACGTACAGAGTGTCCCATTTTGGTTGAAAACCATCCATGTCCTGGCACACACGGTATCTCTTTTATTAGAGAAGTTATAAGGGTGCGGTTTACACAAATCTGTTCTACTTTTTTGTCAAACGGAAAATGTTCTAAACAAAATATTTATAGCCCTTTTCGTTTCTGAGCAACAGGGTCTTTTTGAAAATTTTGCAATTTGGGACATTCCCCGTATCTCCGTTATTGTGAAAGATATCGAGAAGGTAAAAACTGTTTATTGGAGAACTTTTATGTAGAATACAGTGGCGTAGTCTGTTATTCTACGAAAGAACTAGTTTCAGAGATAAACACCTAGTTTATCTCTGCTAGTTCATTTAATTCTCACCAGAGACAATCTCACTAAATAAATAATCGTTCTAATATGTCGTTCGCAAACTACATACATATACGCAGTTAATTTGGTCTTAAATGATCTTAAAACGTTCACCGCGAAATAGTTCAATTTATATCTGCATAAGGATACCTCTTTCTAAAAAGATTTTACGCCAAAACTGTCAACGACTTTGACAGTTGACAGAATAACAAATAACAAAACAATGTTAACTATTTTAATTATAAAATGAACGAATAATGGTTTTTAAATTTGGTAATTAAGCTCATTATTTTCTTAATTGAAAAATTGCAATAGATAGGAAAAATGTTTTTCGTGTAATTTGTATGAATAATTGGGAAAAATTGTAACTATAAATTAGGAGTGCATAAGTATAGTAGTAGTTTTTTGGTGTATTGTGGTGAATTAGTGTTTTATTTTGCTGTTGTAGCACCAAAGATTCCAACCCTCAACTGTAATATAAATTAGGTACAAAAGGTAAGACACTTAAAATCGAATAAAAACAATTTATTACACTTAAAACACACGTTTTATGTATTCGTTACTACAGGTAGATATGTAATAATGTATGTCAGTACCGAAAGGTGTAATTGTATAAGATTTAGCTCTCGTGATTTCCAATTAAACTTAAAACGGTTAAAGGTGTGTGTTTTTATACTGAAATGAGATAAATTAATCATAATGGCGTAATCCTGGCGTAATATCTCTGCACTT